>NC_067235.1:30275000-30385000 GCF_019924925.1 Ctenopharyngodon idella | reverse complement strand
GATGGATGGTGACTGTCTCAGTGAGGCAGGGCATGGCAAGCTGTTTGAACATTTATTTTTATATTTCTCAAACTGCATCAGAATGCGCTGGAAATACTGACACATTATAAAAATATACATAAACTACTTTAAAAATAATAAATATTCTTCATAGTACAAACGTAATGTTCTATGTGTAATGCTGCAATCCTACGCTGGTGTTCACATTAATATTTTTATGAATGATGTTGATTTGCGGGTGATAACTCACTTGTTGAGCTTTGATAATAATTAAATTACACCATGCAAAAAAAAAAAAAAAATAGAAATTACCTTTTTTAAATGTCCCATAAATGTAACTGGATAAAAAAAATGAATAATAATAATAATAAATGAAAATAGTAAAATAATAGTGCAAAATCTTAAACAGAGTGCAAATAGCATTGGTAGTGCAAACCAATGTCTGGTTGGGACACTCACGGTTCGAGTCCGCCTTTTGCTGCGCTCACTCTTCTCCATTTTGCCATCATATATCACCTCAGAAAGGCATTTATTTTCAATAAAAATGAAAATAATGTTCTAAAAGTGGAAATAAACTGCCTAACAAGTGTTTAATAATATTAAAAGTATTTATTGGGTAGGGTTAGGGGAAGGTGTAGGGAGGGTTTTTATTCTCCCAAAAAGGCAGCATCCATTTAATAACTTTAATAAATATAATCATTTACACTCTATGATATTATTGCATCCTGTTAATGTACAAAAATACTGAGGTGCAAATAGTATCTGCATATAAAGTATAGCCTAGTAATAAAGTATATAAAGTAGAATATTTCACTTAGTGTAAATAGCATCTCCAGCTATTAATGTAAATAGCATCTATCACTAAGAAAATATGCTATTTTCACTTAGTGTAAATAGCATCTAATTTCTATTTACACTTAGCCAATATTAAAATGTGTATAATGTATACTGTTTTTATTGTAACAGTAAACAACATTTTAATTACTGTTTTAATTCTATTTTTAATAAATTATATATATATATATATATATATATATATATATATACACACTGCAAAAAAATAAATCCGTAAAATAACAGAAAAAGTACTGGCAGCTCATTACCTGGACATTATCCAGTAATTTTACGGACATTTCCATTAAACCTAAAACACAATGCAATGAAGTACAAAATTCTAAATACAGGTAAAACACCTGTAAAGAATAAATACAGAAAATTCTGTTAAATTAAAACAGTACATTGTGGCCTATTTGTATGGATTTGTATATATATATATATATATATATATATATATATATATATATATATATAGTTAATTACATTATAATTATGGGACATTTAACAAAAGTGCACTTTTAACTGGATTAATAATACTACTACTAATAAATGAAAATATAAAATACAAAACAATCAAAATATGTATATATTTTATTCATATCTTTTTATAGTTGATTTTTAATTGTTTTTATTGTTAATTTTTTTTTTTTTTTTTTACTTATTAAAAAGTGGAACAAAAACAGTTATTACAATTTTGTTTATTTGTTTATTGTTACTTAAACATAAAAATGAAACAGTATCGTCAAATAAAATTAAATAAAATAAAATATCGCTCAGTCATAAAAACAGATTGATTCTAGGGAATACATGCTGAAACGGCTTGCCATAGGCGGGGACTGAGCGAACCAGACGGGGTGGAGCATCAGTTAGCCTGGCCCTTCTCGGCGCAGACATCCTTGTGTCCCGTTCGCCTTCTGCGTATCGGAACCGGAGAAGGGGCTGGTCTGTGGGAGGGACTAGCGCAAAGGGGGGACTTGGACCAGGAGGGGGCGGGGTGGCGGCGAGGGTGCTGTTCCTCCAGTCTCTTACCAGTGTCTTTGTCTCACACTCTTTTGTTAGCCATGCCTAGCTTGCTGGTTCTAGCAGGGATCATGGAGAAAAATGGGGGCTACGGCGGGGATTTGGCCGGCTCCGGCTTCGGCAGCGAGGGTCTCCTAGTGCCACCCGAGGAGGAGGAGGATGATTCCCGTGCCCTTAGAGTTGCGCTGGGCCAACTGTCGCTGCTGGGTCTTGGAGAGGGCGAGGACGGGGCTCCTGCGGGTGGTGGTGGTGGAGGAGTTCAAGACAGGAGTAACAATAACCACCACAATCACATCCCATCGGAATCAGGGATGTTACAAGGGAAGAACAAGTTGTGCGCCCTTTACGAGAGCTCACCGACCGAAACCAAAGGACGGGGCTGCAACATAACGGAGTGCGTCCCCGTGCCAAGCTCCGAACATGTGGCCGAAATAGTGGGGAGGCAAGGTAAATACAACGATGCGCACTTTCACATGCTTTCAAACTCGTTCTCCAGGGTGTGCTGCTCAAACTAAGTATGGAGCTGTCTTAACAAAGAAAAAGGGAGTGGTAATGCTTATTAACGTGTCTGTTTTTGCCAAACTGTGCCAGTATTTCAGCGCATAGATGCCATATACATGGGCATTTCCTCTTAGCTTTAAGCAAAGTTACCAGCGGGTACGAGAACAAAGGCGTTATTCCACATCCACGCCTTCAATGTCAGCACGCTGCTTTCCCTTTGTCGTCTGAGGGCGCGTAATTCTGTTTTTTTGAAACAGAAAATGGAACGCGTGTGCGCTCGCTGGATACAATGTAACAGTCAACGGTCTTTGTTGACTGGATACATTGTGTCATTCGCTCCTTCGCGCGCCTCTGTAGTTCCTGGGGGCTTTCATATGCAGCAGCACCACGTTGTTTTTGTCAGACAAAGAGGACTTGTCGGGTAACTTAAGTCCACCGCTTATGTCCATAATATCGCTAAGCTCATAAAAGTGGGTCTCGTGAGCACCTAAAAGTGCTGAAATTCTGACAGCGTTGTCAGACAAAGAAGTGAAAGTCCTTGTGTGCGTTGAGGGCAAAGCTGGTGAGGGGGGGAAATCGGAAAATACAAACGTGACTTGGCGGAAAAGTTATATTTTGAATGTGTGATGATATTTGGAATAAGTTGAGGTGTGTTGTTGACCCTGTTGCCTCATTGTGATTAATTATAAGTCACATTATGACACATTGAAAGCACAGTATGCAGTATTCTGGAAAGCCATGTTGCATTTGGTCCTGGAGAGACAGACTATAAAGACTGTATTAGAGTCACGCCCCGTCTACCAGTACAACAGCCCTGCACTCAAAGCAGGGGGTCAGGAAGCCTCTACGGAGCACGCCGTCCATTGATTAAGAGTGTAATATCTTACCCAGATGAAATATGCACTAATAAACGTCCACAGCAAGTGGGTTCCCTGCATATAACGACTTTGTCAAGTTGTGAAGTGGCTTCAGAAGTGAACGCTTGAATCCAACTTGGGATGCAGTGAGCGCGTGGATTGGAAACTGCTGATTAAGAGGATTTGAAATGGGGTCTTTACCTCATTAGTTACTGATATTACGGCCACATCCTGTGCTGAATAACTAGACATTTGTTTGGCCTTTATTAGGTTAATTTAATTGCATTTTTCTATGAATAGATAGGTGCATTTGGCCTGATAATAACAAGCGAGAGTGATGGCGAAAAAAGCAGCACACTTATGTATCCTTGTTATCGCCATTAGTTGGAATTTGAGCTGTAAGGTTCCAGTGCTTTGTTCACCTGCAGTGGCTGCCATGCCTGTTAGGAGATGTGCTCCTGCAGCGAGAGGGACGATTCAGCGGCGGGAGGGAATCTGTGCTCCCCGCTGTCAGTGCTAGACGGTCCATCCAGGTTATTTTTTTAGCTTCTGCTCTACACAATGAGGCATGAAACCAGTGTGCAGAGATCTATCCATTGAACAGGCCCCTGGGCGGAGAAAGCCACCCCACTCTTGATAAGACACCACTGAGGTGCTAATAAATACTCTGGTGCTGTACACGAGGCAGATGCTGTGGAGCACCACACCTTCTTATGAATTCGTATCTCAACAATAACTTTATGGGGGATTAGCTTGCATTCTTTGTGATCGAGTAAACTCCATCTGCAGATGCAAGAGAATAGCTGGGAAATTTACATCTGAAAACACATTTGTGTTTCAGTGCTGAATAATATCATAGTACCTGTAACTGTCAGTTAGCACATGGCACTCTTGCAGAGGAGACGTCATTCAGACAACAGTGGTTTTTAAGAGCTACGGTAATCACAGGTTTGTTTTTTTGCATTCTAATAGGCTACGTTAACACAGACTGGAATTTTTTAATATGCTAAATGGGATTTATTATGGTAAATGCTTAAGATAATTAAAAGCCAACACATTTCTTTCTATGTTATGAATAAGCAGCAAAAATATTACTGAGACTGTGTAATGCTGCAAAAACAAAGGCATTGTTTTAATCGATTTGTACGTTTACAACAGAGAAGAATGAACAGCAATTTCTAAATTCACTTTGGGCCTCATTCATTAAACACGAGCAGAAGAAATTTCAATGCACATTGTTTAATCAATAGTTTTATGAACAGAAATGACAATGAAAGAAAGATTAACACTGATTTTTATTCTGTTTATGAATAAGGTCCAGTGGGTTTAATGACATGCAACAAATTGCAAGACAATCCTAATTTTTATGATCAAAAAATGGTACTTTAGTATACTGTGCACAAAAATTAAGAAAATGCTCATTTTTATTACCAACGAATTGTATTTTAATATATTATGTACTAAAAAAGTAATTTTATCATGAAAAAAGTGTGTATTAGTATATTTTAGGGGTGTAATGATACTCTCATGTCACGATTCGATACATATCACAATACTGTACTCACCATACGATATTATTACGATACTCCAAGACATATGGTAAAAGGAAAACAAAAAAATGAACTGTTGATTACAATGCTAAATTTGGTATTAAATTGGGGGTGGATATGAACAGGCTTGGACTTGGTTCTGGTAACCCAATGCACAGGACAATGGTGACGCCAGAATAAAAATATTCATGATTCTAACGCTGAAACACATTTATTTTAGATGAATATGTTTCACTCTGTCACTGACTAGATATATTTAAAATAATGTATGCCACTTTTTGCTGGTAACATAAGACATTTGGCATTATCAGGACCCACAAATATTCCCCCATTGCATTATTATACATTATATTCAACATAGTAGTTTAATGTAGTACTGACACTAAAACTCTGTAAACTTGAATTTTTTCCCCTCACACAGTCATTTTCATTTTGGGTGAACTATGCACAACACATTGTCACTATCCATAATAACGATATTGTTGGATTTTTGTATTGTGATATATTGTGACACGATATATTGTTACACCCCTAGTATATTTTGTATATAGGTTACAGTAGAAAAAGCAAGGGCAGGCCCAGACTGAATCAGCTGACGTTTTCAAGCTTATTCAAGCATGGTAAAATGATAAAACACTGTCAATTTATAGATGATAAATTGTGTTAAACAGACTAAAGATTACTATACTTGTATTAAGAACTGAAAACACAATTAAATTATCCAAAATGTTTAAAAAAATTGCACTCCAGAGATGGAGAACGTGTAAAACTGAGTGAATGAGTTCTGCTGCAGATTCGGAGCATGGGTGACCTTTTGACCCTGAAACAAATGAGCAAAATAAGTATTAATTGACAGATTTTAGTAGTACCACTACTATAACACTCCTTCTCCACTCAACAGGTTGCAAAATCAAAGCTTTGCGTGCAAAGACAAACACCTACATCAAGACTCCCGTCAGAGGTGAAGAACCAGTCTTCCTCATCACCGGCCGCAAAGAGGACGTGGCCCTGGCCAGACGCGAAATCATCTCTGCTGCAGAGCACTTCTCCATGCTGCGGGCCTCCAGGAATAAGTTGGGCGTCTCTTTCAGTGGTTCGCCTCCTGCACCGCTACCTGGCCAGACCACCATACAGGTGCGGGTGCCCTACCGTGTTGTGGGTTTGGTGGTCGGACCCAAAGGCTCGACTATAAAACGCATCCAGCAGCAAACGTGCACTTACATCGTAACTCCGAGCCGCGACCGCGACCCCGTCTTTGAGATCACCGGCTCCCCCGGGAACGCCGAACGGGCTCGGGAGGAAATCGAGGCGCACATTGCTTTCCGCACGGGTGGCCTGCACGACCACAACAATGAGAACGACTGCTTGGGCCCTGACAGTGGCAACGGGGGTCTGGAGAGCCGCCTGCAGCAGGTGTGGGGGCTACAGGGGGCCCCGCGCAAGCCGCTTGCCAGCAGCTACCGCCAGAATTTCTCAGACACCATGGTCGGGAGTAGCGGAGGAGGAGGAGGAGGAAGTGGGATTTACAGTAAAGGTGACTTTACCAACCACGGCAATGGGGACAAGCCGTGCTCTTACTTCGGCTCAGAGGGCACTCAAAGCTGGGGCGATCCCGACTATCCCAAACAGGTGGCTTACTATGCCCAGCAGCGCTCCAAAAGCTTTGGAGGCCTGCCGCTCCCTCTGACCAGACTGTCGCCGGGTCTGCCCGAACCGTGCGGCACCAGCAACTCCAACGCCGTCGGGTCTCCTCACGCCCAGGCGCGCCGCGCCCACAGCGAGCCCACCGCCACCACAGCCGCGTTCACCGGACGCCTCCCCGTGCCGGATTCACCACCTGCCGTGGCTCGGGACTGCATGACCTGTTTTGAGAGCAAGGTGACGGCCGCTCTGGTCCCGTGCGGTCATAACCTCTTCTGCATGGAGTGCGCCATCCGAATTTGTGAGCTAAACCATCCAGAGTGCCCTGTCTGCCACACCCTGGTCACACAGGCTATCCGAATATTCTCTTAAAGAGTCGTTTTTCTTTTGTTTTTGTGCTTTGTTTTTACTCTGTAGAATCAGTTTACTTTTAATCTTTTTTTATTTGGCCAGTATTCACTTTTTTATTTTTCAGAAAACACAAAACCAAAACAAGCAGATATTTTAGAACACACTGCTTGCTTTACTAAAAAAAGAGGAAGAAGTATTTTCAGATTTTTCTTTTATATGTACACATATATACATATATATTTTATAAAGGTTTTTTTAAAAATGGAAAGAACGTAGTTCTTAGCATGTTCATTTTTTGTTTTTTCTTTATTTTATTTAATTTTTTACTGGTGCTGTTTTTTCCACATGCTGTGTGTGGACAGTAACAGGAGAAATAATGTGAACATTTTACACTTTTCCTTTGCTGGGGAGGTATTAAAAAATATCATTACAAGTTTATTTCCTAAGTTTGGAGTATAGTTTTTCATCCCAGCATCTAGTATTCTTTCTTAAGGCAAACTAGAATCTTAAATCTTTGCACCTTAAACTGATGTAAAGTGATTGTCACAAAACATTACATTGCTAGATGTCTATGCGAAATAGATGGTATAGAGATGGCCAATATGGGCTGATATATATACGACCTGATGTCGGTGTGGCTTTAAATTTGGATCATATTCTAAACAACACAATTACACAATTAGTATCTGCTTTGCTAATCAATATTTGAACGGGTAATTGACGAGTAAAACAGGGAGTTTCTCTTTTTTGGTTTTGTTTTGTTTCTGCACCAGTCAGCCTATTATGTGATGCATCTAAAAAGGTCTTATTAGGTACAATACAAGAAAAGAACAAATTGATTGGTCAGCTTAAAAAAACCTTGGAATTCATCCAGCGTTCTGTTGTTTAAAAGGTCTTTCCCAGGTTCCTTTTAGTAACGTTTTTATTCTCATTTCTGCTCTCAGTAGGTTTATGATTTTTTCAATTTCCACACATTTATTTCATAAAACGCTGATTACGAGCATAAGGCATGAGATGAAGTACAAAAAAAAAAAAGCTGAGGGGGCGATTGAGGGGAGGGGGGTCTGTAATCTGATCCTGAATAGACCAAATAGACAAAAGCAAGCAAGACTCCGAGCTACAGTACAATGTAAATCACCCACTCACGAGGTCCTGCATTTGAGTTGCAAAGCGTCCTCTGACTGTCTGTCTGTACTGAGGCAGGTGTTGCATATCGTACTTTAGATTAAGTTTTTTTTTCCCTCGAAAGGTTCGGGCTGTCAGGGGGGAATTGTGCTCTAATTCTACTCCGTGCGTACGCTGTAAAGACTACAGAGCTCCGGAGCTCCTCCCAGAGAGTATATTGTTTTGTCGCAGTGGTGGTACAATCCCCGGAGCGCCCCGACATGGCCTGCCCTAGGAGGAGCTGATAATTAGCCATACATCAGAGTCCAGGTGCAAAGCAACTGCTGTAGGAAGGAGGGGCAGCGTACAGTGGCGTGAATGAGGATGGACGAGACGCTGAGCAGGGGGATAAACTAGGTGCAGCTGGGGCCCCTCCTGTCGATCGCTCTCTCTCCCGTTTTGGTATTCCCAATGGGGAGAAAGGGGGCCTCTTTTGTCCTGCCATGGGGTGAAAAAAATTCAAGAGCAGATTTTATTTCAAAGAGAATCTGGGTAGAGATAGACCCAAAGCGTTTTTATTCAACTTCCCGAATCTCTCAGAATTCCGTTTAATGTGCAAGAGAGGCAGGCCGTCGAAGTTTCCATGGAGTCTTCCTTCATGAGCGGGACATCCTGCCGTGACCCCCTCGAGACAGCCCTGCCAGTGCATGGTCACAAGCAGCCAATCGGAGAACGACCTTGAACTCCACAATGAAATCAGACAATTGTAATTGACAAGAAAGCAGGGGGGGAAACGCCCAATTTGGTGGCCGCTCATGCTGAATCAAATTACACACCCACTGCCTGTCTCATTGCAGGCTAGGGGATTTCGGAATAGGGGATTAGAGCATTCGTAGGTTGGGAAACTGTCTTTTTTTCCCCCTCTTGCTAGAAGGCCACTACAAAAGAATGGAGCCACTGAAAATGTACTCCGTTTGAAATGGGTCAGTTTTTCCCCCATCGAGCCTCTCTGCGCCATTGCCACATGTGCGCGGTGTTAGAAGATATGCTAGGGTAAGCTTGTGATTGTATTTAACTTACTATAACGATTTACCTATGAGCCATTAGCATCTTAAATATTAGTTCTAAAAACTTTTGACGCTCAGTTGACTGTTACAGTAGTTTTTCTGCTTCGTTTGGTTTTAATGTATTACGGCCGCATTAGCGCCTGACAGTGTTTTTGTTTTGCTTTTTCGTTTAAGAGAATAAGTACTTTCTATAGGTGTCAATGTAATAAGGTACTTTCTTTAACTGAAATATATTTCAAGTCCCTTTAAGAAACAAAACTGAAAAGGCTTAACAAATTAAAGCTCTTAAAAGCACCTTATTTTTAAGACGAATCGAAAAGCATGTGCATTTCTCGACAGCGAACTCAAATGGCAAATATTATCGTTATTATTGCACTTAGGTTATATTTTGGGTTAGTTTGTTGTATTGCACGGATGGCATATTTTGAACAAGTCACTTAGAGTTATTTCTAAATGTCGCAGTCTTTAGAAATAGCATCTTTTAAAATGAAAGGACACCAATACGACGGTATTGAATAGAGGTTTTTCTTACCTTCTTTTCTGCTTCTTCAAATCCCCAGCACTGATCAGGGACAGACGCTCGTCCATTGAAGGAATGTATGATTGTGCATTTCGGTCATTTATATATACACACATAAAAACCAAAACCATTTTGAAAAAAATATTCATTATGCAAACTGTAATAACTCGAATTTTTGAATCTGATTCAGAACATTTGTCTGTCTATAAACCACATTTTGTTCTCCTGCCTCTTTTTAAGGTCACCAGGTCAGCGTACGCAGGAAACAGCAATAACTGTCTTAATACTTAATAAAACAAGATATCAGTTAATCTTTATGTCTAAAAATGCACTGTTACAAAAATACTTTGCAGTGGTTGATAACCCTAAGAATTGTTTAAAGCCATGCACATTGTATTTACACAATAAAAGCCCTTTTTAAGAGCAAAACAAAAGCGGTAATGACTTTCCCAATTTGAAAATGCAGCACTTCAAAAGTTTAGTTTCTTAATCAAACGTCGCAACTTCAGAGTGATGATATTGTTCAAAGAATGTAGCCTGAATCAATGGAGAAGGTGCAGAGCGAGATATTATTCAATACAGGCTTTGAAAGGGAGACATTTTAACTGTTAAAGACTTTATACAGCCAATCACAGCAAAACCTTTTTTGAGTATTATTTATTTGATAGGAATAAGACTATATTTATTGACATTTAGGGAGATATATAATAAAGACTGACTACCATAGGCATATCATTAAATATTTTTCACTATATAAGCAATTCTGAAAATATTGTAATAGTCTCTAATAGCCTACTTGCTAGTTTGTAATATAACGTAAGGCGTCATCCCAATAGAAATTTAGTTAATAAAGTGTGCCGGAAATGATGCCCCAAAATCTGAAAGCTCTTCAGAAAATACATAACCAAAAATTAGGGTTATCACAATCAATAGGGGAATGAATTCATATAGTTTAGTTTGTACAGCATTTGCTTTGCCTATACTGAACGCATAAACGGTTATGACAATATAAAAATTTCTACACACCCTATTGACAGGATATACTACATGTAAGAGCAGCTCAGAAGAAATAAAAAATATATTTAAAATGCATATCAGAACGATTTAATCATCTTCATTCAGATCATTTCAGAATGACAAGGGCACTACTGTTATGCCTAATCCGAAATAATAACTGCTCATGCAAAAAGCCATTCTGATCGAGAGGGGGGAGTGGTCACAACGTAAGACAACAGATTCACAAGGAAAAGTGGTCCAGTTTGGAGTCAAACAGGTTCAACAAGAATTTGTTGTCTAACGTGAAGCTTAACATTAAGAACCACTGTGAATCGTTTCCGCTTCTGCTTTTTTTTCTCAGTAATTAATTACGTGGTGTTGTTAAATAGTTGCAATTCAACAGCTTCTCTTGCTTCTTTTTGGTTGTGCATGCTGGGAAATTATTTTACAGAGCATTATTTACCTTTGAACAGCCTGTGTAGATAAAATATAACAGAGCCACTTGTACTACAGAGATCTTTAGTGAGGACTAAATGTCATGATGTACAATGATACCAGTTTATTTTTCCAAACATATTTCTCTTACCCAACATAAAGTATCTAATGCACAAATTTGCACAGTTTTGCTCATATGTTTACACACCCCTAACAGAATCCGTTTAGGTGCATTTTAAGATTGTATTTTTTATTTAGTACAGCCCTGAAGATGCCATATACAAAATAATTTCTACGCTCATTCAGAATTCGCAAAGTGTGTTTTCTCCTCGAGCTTCAATGATTGTTTGCAGCCTTTTGTGAAAGCTGCATGAGTCCCTCAATTGTCCCGAGTGTCAAAGCTGAAGATCAACATCGTATAGCCGCTGTGGGGAAGAAGTGCAGAGCATGCTGGGAAACCAAAGAACTTGGGGGGATGTTTGTCAAGAACAGTGGGCTGCGTCAGAGACTCAAAACTATCACTTAGGATTACAAACAGTCATTGATGCTAAATGAGGAAACGCATGATATTAAACAAGGGCATGTGAACAATGTTTGAACAATTTTGCCTTGTAGGGTGTACTAAAAAATAAAATAAAATGCAAGGGGTTTGCAAATTTATGAGCTGAACTGTACCTTACTGCATTCCCATAACGGATATATTTGCATTTTTTAGGTTTAATATTGTCAAATTTTCTATACGCCCGACTAGGCGAACAGTATATACCCTTCTTACATAGCAGATAGCGAAGCTGCATGTATTTATCTATAACCACTGCAGCGTCCGTTCCATAGAATCACCAGAGAACATATACATGATGCACTTAAGCAATTATAATGCCTTTCAGTATAGTACAAAGGGCAAATAATGTATTTGAATGTAAAAATGGCCACCCAACCAATGTCTAATTTTGCCTTTTGTTTCTTTATCAAAAGTGAGCTTTAAGTTGAAATTCATGGCTAGAGAAATACCACCATATCTGTTTAGGTTCTTCCTCACAGCATTTATACAAAGCAACTTAAAAGGGAAATATAGCTGTTTCGTAAGATTCTATTTTGCTAACATGCATTATTATTTCATAGACAGAGGAAGAGGTCAGTATCTGGATGTTATTTATGAATATCTTTAATGAAGCAAACATATTTATAAGTAACTTCAAGACGTTTTGTTTTTTAATTAATAAATTAAAAAGTTAATATATTTCTAAAACGCATGAAGTTGATTTCTACTAAAATGATTAAAACTATAGAATTTTTATTTATGAAAGTTAGAAAAATCCTTCACACTTCTGACAGCGTAAAACGAGTGGGGTGGGGTTTCAAAGGCTTATATTTTAAAACGTCAGATACGTGCCGTTTTAAAAATGGGATAACGGCGGAAATATTTTATAGCATTCGGGGGAATTTTAAGTCACTTCAACTTTGTGCCTCAATACCGCGTTTTTGCATACAAGACGCAATCAGAAGTGTTGTGTAGCTGAGTGAATAAAGGGTCCCTTCCTTTTTTTTTTTATTAAATTGCTTTGTTTTTAAATGCAATTGTTATGAAGTGATAACAGGCTGAAGTATAACAGGGTGAAACTGAAAAATGATTGTGCATAGTACACACGCATAGTAATACAAGCAAAAATCAACTACATGTAACGCCGTTCCGATTTCCAATCGTTTCAAAATATGCATGACAAAACTTAAAAAAAATAAAATAAAAAAATTACAAAAAAAAAAAACAAATCACACTTTTTTTCTGCAAATCAGACGTTCCGTTATCATATTTGCTTCCAGATATGTGAACGGAATGCAGATTTCGAGCACACTCACAGTAATACCGTTATTTGCATGTAACTTGTATCATCTCTTAACTGGCAACCTGTTTTGTCACATACAAATGAGGCTTATGTACAAACTGCACTCAAGGGCTGATGATTACGTTTCATTATTACCGAGAGTGTCTCAAACATGTCAAAGCGGTGAACTATTGTTTACAAGAGAAGCATAGTCTCTCAATACTTACTTCATGGTGAACACGCATCTCGACTTTGTTTTGGCTCTGTGGTGGCAATGATAGTTGTGTAGTGGTTTCAATTTCAGTCAGACAGGAACATGGGTGGGGGGGTTAGGATGGTCACTGACGTGACCTCGCTTGGGATGAGTTACTCCGGTCCGACAGTCTGTATTTGGTAGCTTCCAGCACAGTAGAAGTGTTTCATACAGCTCTCATAGTGGTCTTAGTGCATTAGTTTGGTCAAGCATCTCCTGGTACTAGTGTTCAATTTATTGTTGATAAACGAGGGGTTTGCCATATCATAGACGAGGCTAGCCGATACTCCACGAGTCGTTTTTAATTTCATAATTCAGTATGGTGTCTACACGGGGCACGCAAACTGCAGGTTTTTTCCTTAGGACATGTTCTTTGTGACCTTCATTTTTGATATTTGATCAATGTATCTATGCCATACTAGCTTTGATTTTTTGGTTATTTTCAAGAAATTGTATTGTAAATGTTTCTAATAAAACAAACTGAATAATCTGTCACCGCTACCCTGAATTCTGTTGGTCGTACACCTGATGATTTGAAACAAAACTGATTTTATTCATAAATGTCATTAAAATACACAGAAAACTGCAAGATGAACAAAAAATAAAATAAAAAACACCAAATATTTTAAAAACAGAAGTGTACATTGGTTCCCACGTTCATGGAAGTATCAGGGAATTTTAAAATTGCCTGGAAAAGTCATGGAAATTAATAACATTTCAAAAAGCTCATAAATATTTCATCAACTAGAAATTGCTCTTTGTGAGTGCAATCTCTGTATACCATGATTTTCCACTATTCAAGAACGACTGGAAAGGTCATGTGGAAGTCACTGGGAACCCTGAAAAATACACAAGCTTCCAAGTGTCTATGTAAACCCAAGTTAAAAAACCCAACAGCTGATAAACATCCATGTTCATTGAAAATATATAAATGTATTTGCAGTATTCAGAGCCTTTGTTCAGGAGCCCCACTGGGAAAAGAACAGGCACGATGACAGAATCTTCCCAAAGCAGTAATTATCAACGACTCCAGCTAAACGGCTGATATTCAGCATAACAGATTGATGGCATTAGCATAAATCTTTCAGGCAAGGCATTTAGGGAAGCACCTCGTGTCGTGTCTTTAAACAAATTACAACACTACTATAAAAATAAAGCCAAAAAACACGACCCCCGCGGTCCCGTCCTGAGGCGAGGAGAATATGAACGCCACAGCAAATGTATACAAAGATAAAACCACACAAAGTGTAGAAGACAGAAAAGCTGGGACAGTGAGTGAGATCTCAAGAGACCTGCTGCTCTTCGGGTTACATGTTGCAGATAACAAGGGTGGCCAGCGAGGAATTTGCTTCCAGTAAGAAAACCTCAGCAGTACATCACAAGCCATCAGTTCCCCTGCCTTGCAATATAATATGGTCAATGTACCCAATGATGGAAGTTCCTCTTAGAGAACTGAATTCCACCTGCCGCTCATTTTCCAAGCAGAAAAAAAAAAAAAGACTGTCAAAAGACAACACCCAGAAACCAGCTAAAGTAAAACTAATCATGCAAATGTCCACTGAGCCGCAGAAAGTACAATAAAATAAAGAGATAAAGCAGAAAAAGTGCCTGACATGCATCAGTAGGGATGGGAATCGTAGGGTATTTAAAGGAATAGTTCACACATATATCAAAAATTGCATCAATTTTAATTTTATGGATGAACTCTTCTTTATGATTTTGGTTCTTTTTTAGTAATTCTGAGGAAAATCAAAGAATGGATGATGTTTGGAAAATTTATATTCCATTGTTTACCCTCTTAACAAGTCTGTTGTGAAATTAAGTTAATTTTTAACAGAACCATAATAACAAATCATAAATGAATAACCTAATATGGTAACACTTTACATTAAGGTTTCATTAGTTAACTACTTTAGTTGACATGAACTAAGAATGAACAATATTTCTACAGCATTTATTAATCTTAGTAATGTTAATTTCAACATTTACTAATGCATTATTAACATCAAAAGTTGTATTTGATAACATTAGTTAATGCACTGTGAACTAACAAGAGCAAAGAGTAATAAAAACTGTAACAAATGTATTGCTCATTGTTAATACATTAATGTTAACAAATGAGACCTTATTGTAATGTGTTACCCATAATATAATAATAACAACATTATTGTAATATATTATTATATTTTTTGTGGGGGAAGCTTCACATAAGAAATATACAGGACAAAAGGTGAGTTTCCAAACTTTTTAAGTGGGGAAACAAAAATCATGTGCCTGAAAGTTTATTGCTGATTTTAAATTCATAATTGACATGAAATAAGATGCATAATGATCGCTATGCCATCAGACATGTTTAATGCATATATTGTATATTTTCTGAATATTTTATCATGCCGATGCAGAAGAATGAATACATTCAAAAATTGATAACAGGCTGCATGAAAATAATTTGGTAAGTTTTGTTTTTTGAGAACCAGATAACAATTCCCAACCCTGAATCTGAATATCCTACTCACTTATACTCAAACACTACAGCACATACATCTGTCTATTAGCTTAACCTATCAACATTACTCTGATCCACAGAAAACACTCCCAGCGCTCGTACAAATGAGTGCCATGACTGGAAGAAGAAACCCTTGAGAAATTCCGATCAATAATCTAGTGATAGAAAAAAAAAAAAAAAAAAAAACGTTCACAGAAGCATGACAAAAGAAAGCAAAAATACCACAGTATAAGATCATATTTGCATTCAATAAATACAAAAGAGCCGTTACAGTGGCATCTGTGTAAGAACTGACCGAACGCTATGATGACCATAGTGTGATTTTCTCTGGAATACAGATGCATGGAAAAGTTGTCAGACTAAAGTGAAGACTGTAAGACGGTGGCACACTAAAAGAAAAAAATATTAATTTCACTAGTGGATCCCCATTGTGATCAGAAACCATTCAAGAGTTATTTAAAGGTAGCATTACACATTCTGCACTTTTTCTCGTTCTTCCAGCCCATTGTTTGTAAGCAGACTGTCTGTGACAAAAAGTATGAAAAAAGCAGCCATGTCTGAGCGCCCCAGCTAACTGCTCATTTCTAATTAGTCTGAAACAAGAAGCGTGGCCTCTTAGTTCTGAGAAAATGTTTGATCCATTCAATTTCAACATCCCTTATTGTCCAATTTTGAACATTATTACTCACTGATTCTGGGCATAACTAAGTAAGTCCGTTACATATGTTAACCACACCACGCGAAGGGAATACAACGCAGTCGGACGGTCACGGTCAACCTCGCAGCCCAGCCCAGCAAAGTTGTCGATTTTCCCCGGATCCCATGGTGGCGCTGTGGCAGATCAGTTATTCTGACAGCAGGCACCCTGCTTGCCAGAATTCTGTGTGGGCTGTACAGTAATGGGAACCACTTTGGAGCTGGGGGAGAAGCTGTCATCGCCACGCCCTGACATCTGCCTCTGGGACACGATACGGTAGATTTCTGTGTGAGAGAGAGTCGGGCAGAGATTACGGCATTACGGAGGGTTACCTGATAAAGGTGATCGTTCAGGTATGTTATTGACAGTGAAACAAATTCAGCTGCGGTTCATTGTGACACATAGAAATGAACAGTGTAACTATTAAACACTGTGTGGCTGAACAGAGGTGTTTCCCAGGCTAACCAAAAAAAAATAACAATAAACAAAAGGGGGAAAAAAAAAAAAAAAAAAAAACAGCAAAAAAGCAAAACCACTATTTCTGTGAGGTCAAACTTTTAAAGTTTGACCTCAAAACACAGTTTCATTCATTCACAGGAAAAGCAGAGTATTTCTGTGGCTTGGAGTTTGCTGCCATCTAGAGGCAATACTTTATAACATACAATATCACTCTGGTTTTGGATTGCCTACTACACCTGACTGAAACAAAAACTCAATAAATGTCACATGTAAAATAGTTACTTTTTTTTTTTAATTTACACCTTTTTTATTTAAAGAAAAATGTTCCCTGTTCTTTAAATAAAATTTTATTATTATTATTATTTTTATAAATTTCATGACTAAGCAGAAATTTTTATTTGAGATTCACTCATTACTGTAATGTGACAAAATAATGATATTATTTAAAATGTAAATGACATTTGTAAAGTAGCCAACTGTATTTATTATGCTTTATTATTTTTTTTAAATTAAAGGCTTTTCTGGATGATTTTCATTTCTGTACTACAACAATGAGAATGGGATTTTTTCACTATTTTTTCACATAGTAATGACAATACATTTGTTACATTTCACCCTAAAATTAAAACAATAATAATAATAATAATAATAATAATAATAGTAATAATAATAAATAAAAATTTACAATATTTGAAAATGCCCCCAAAATTATTATGGCAATGCATCTGGATATTTCACTTTTGAGTTTTTTTAATACCCATTATTCATGATTGTGTTTCCTTGAAATATTCTGTAATACAGTTTAAAAAAAAAAAAAAACACTAACTTTTTTTAGTTTTTAAATCAGCTTAAATTAAAAGGCAGCACAAAAAAACTAAGCATAAATACTCTTCTATTTAAATACTATTACAGTAATGAGAATGTACTTAACGAAACATGGTTTACACGACATGGTTGTTTCGGAAAGAAATTAATGAAGATATTACATCCTTGAATAGGTCAAAACTTGAAGTGGTATCTTCATATAAATATCTTGGAATTTGGTTCGATAGCTCTTTAACTTTCACTGATCATAATCAATCTTCAGAAGAAAGTTAAATCTAGACTTAGTTTCTTGTAACGAAATAGATCTACGTTTACTACGTCAGCCAAAACATATGTTGTTGAAACCACCGTTATTTGACTATGGTGATGTGGTGTATAGGAATGCACATAAAGGTGTTCCAGAACAATTAGATGTGTTATATCATGCAGCTATTAGATTGATCACTGATACACCTTACGAAACACATCATTGTGAATTGTACTCCCTTTTAAATGGGATGTCATTACATATTAGATGGGAATTACACTGGTGTATTTTTATTTATAAAATCCTGTTAGGTTTGTTACCCAAATATCTTCAAGATTTGCTCCAACATCATATACAACCAGATCATCTAATCATATTCTTTTGATTATCCCTAGAAAGAAAACCGTTTATGGTCATTTAACTTTTTTTGGATTTGCTGCTTCAAATAATTTGTATGTGCTACAAAAGTCATTGAAATTGAAAAATATATTTCAATCTCTGCATTTAAAATAAATAAATAAATAAAAATAAAATAAAAAAAATGGTAGGAAGTGTTTTATCACAGCCTGTAAATGTTTTGATTGAATGTATATGTGTGTATAGTAATGGATGTTTGTTAAGAGATTTTAACTATCCTGCCAGGCTTTTGCTGAAAATAACTTGTTCTTATTTGACTTGCCAGGTTAAATAGAGGTTAATAATAATAATAATAATAATAATAATAATAATAATAATAAGATTCACCCTTTTAGATGATTTGCTCAGGACTGACCTGTAAGAATGGTCTGAAATGCAAGTTCAACATTAGAAGAGTCCAGCGCTGAGGTCTCCAGGAAAGAAAGTCCATGCTTCTCTGTAAAACACACACAATTCAACAGAGCACTTGACATCTCCTAAACACACACACATATATATTATATTAATAATATATATATATATTTTTTTTTTTTTTACTTTATATCTAGCTTCTCAAATACATTATCAAAGAAAAATGGTATAAATATCTAGATAGAACACACCAGCTAGCAAAGACTAATTCTGAGATAAACAAGTAGCATGCAACATATATAAAAATCACTACATTCAGTATTTGAGATAACTGAGAAAAAGGTTAACACCAGGTATCTAAAAATGGCAAAACATGTTGCTAGCAACACCAATGTCATGGGTTCAATTCCTAGCAACACAAGTATAATGTGAAATATAAAATACCTATGAAGTAGATATAACAGCACCTGTGAAATCAGTGTTACGTGATCCTTCAGAAATCATTCTAATATACTGATTTGCTCAAGAAACATTTCTTATAATTTCAATGTTGAAAACAGAGGTGCAGCTTCATATTTTTGTGGAAACTGATACATTTTTTACAGGATAGAAAGTTAGCATTTATTTGAAATAAATCTTCTGTGTATTTACGGTCACACTTTTGTCTTTACAAATGTCTTTATTGTCAAAAATTCTTACTGACCCCAAACTTTTTTTATGATAGTATAGATTCAAGTCCCTATTAGGTCTTTTTTATAGTGAAATGTTTAATTAAACGCTACCATTCATTATTATTTATTTTGGGTGTAGATTTATTCTAGCTGTATTAAGGCGTAACTTTATACATTTGATTTGCCATAAAAATGACTCAACAGAAACTTAATATTATAAGTAGCATGAGAATTACAGGTCAAACTAGCTTCCCCAACACTAACCTGCAAACGCTTTGGCTTCATCCATAGGAACAGCCCTCAGATGGCGCAGGTCGCTTTTGTTCCCTACTAACATGATGACAATATTGCTGTCAGCATGATCCTGCAGTTCCTTCAGCCAGCGCTCAGCGTTCTCATAGGTCAGATGCTTGGCGATATCATACACCAGCAGGGCTCCTACGGCACCTCTGTAATACCTTTGAATACACACATTTAAAAGATGCATTTATTAAGGATTTAAAATATACACAATTTATTCCACAACCTAAAATGCTCAATAATAGTGTGGTTACCAAGAAGTATGGTCATGTGATTATTACTGTTATTAGAGTCTTCATCTTATCTGAATGTACATCAAGCACAAGCTCATTTAACTGCCCTTACTTCTTGGGAGTCTATGGGATCCCATAGTATTATAAGGTAAAAATGTAAGAGCAGGTACAGTCATTTTTAACTTGAATATGCAAGGCTTCTGGTGTCAGTCGCTTACAGTTATTTTAGCTGTGCAAGAACAGTCTGTTTTGCTGCTCAATATTGCAAATAAAGTGGTATTTGTTACCATATTATTTTAAATGGTTTTACTGTTTACTGCACTTTGTTGTTCATTGTTATTTACATAACTGAAAATCTTGCAGAAAATAGCAGGGATTTACAATATATTGGCCACCATATCGGTATTGGCAATATATGTTCATTTTTAATGATATCGTATCGGCCCGATAACAAAATTTGTTCGATATATTAAAGCTGATAAATAATGGATTATTTCAGCTGAGACACTTCAGATGCGCACTGTCCGCCATTATGGTTTTGAATTGCTTGAAATATGATTGAAATCACTTCAAAAAGGAAAATACAGTTAATTACAACATACAGCGTTAGTCTGTCATTTAGGCTACATAATATTATAATGAGAACATTATAATTGTGTGCTTGGGACATGGCTTTTAATGCTGAGACTTTTGTTTTTGTAATCAGGCTCTCAAAAATTATATAAAAATTTTGATTTAGATTTATCAGCCAATATATTGGATATTGGCTTTTAAATATAAAGAATTATCGGTTATCGATATTGGCCAAAATTTTCATATCAGTGTATCCCTAGAAAATAGCTTACTGCTATGCTGAAAAACAAGGTGAAAAAGTAATGTCTTTTTTTTACCGAAAGGCCTAGAAACTGAATTCTTTTGTTTAAAATCAGAATTAATTAATTAAAATTATTCATACAGCACATGAAAGAATGACATCAAGGATGCCAAATGGGACACAACGTTGTATCTTCATAGATGATGAAAGTGCCACAAAAATGGGTAAAAATCATTAAAACTTGTAATAACTAAAATTATGCTTTTTGTCGCCAAATATTTATGTATACTTTGCAAATGCTGTATCATATTTTTAAGGTTCGACACACACATTCTCACATATTTTTGTCAGGTGTGATTTTTCAGGACACCAACTTTCGAGATATCTCTCAGGTAATAGGCATGTTACATGTTATATACAATTATATTATATTATATTATATTTGAAAAAATTAAATTAACTGATGTCTTGATCGATTTTATGAAGACACTTACGCTGATGTGATGGCCCTGTATCTCTCCTGTCCAGCCGTATCCCAGATCTGGGCCTTGACGGTCTTGCCCTCCACATGGATACTGCGTGTGGCAAACTCCACCCCGATGGTGCTCTTGCTCTCCAGGTTGAACTCATTTCGGGTGAAGCGAGAGAGCAGGTTACTCTTGCCCACACCAGAGTCTCCAATCAGAACCACTGCAGATGACAAGGACAACGGTGCGTGAGATCAACTGCCTCAACTTTATGGTGCTTTTATATACGCTATTGTGTGTGCTATTGACCCTGGAGACACACATGACACTGCAAGAGCTCTTTCAAGCAGATTCCATTTGTGCGCTGGCATAAACCGGCATCCCTCCACCACACAATAGCAATTAAGAGTCAAATGTTTCACACACAGAGGGTGTGTTTCCACAAAGCTTTTAACAATGAGCAAAAAGGGCACGACCAAAGAGCAACTCCCTTTTTCACCCACACAGGCAGACTTATGAAATACTGGGAATGTCTCTCTTCCGCTGACAGAGGCAATAATCAAATGGATATTATTGTGAAATTATATTTACAGTTACACTGCTGTTCAGGTCGTTTCTTTTTTTTAAAAGAAACTAATACTTTTATTTAACAAGGTTGCATTAAATAGATCAAAGGTGACAGTAAAGATTTTTACATTGCTATAAAAAATTCTGTTTTAAATAAATGCTGTATTTTTTTACTTTCTATTCATCAATAAATCCTGGAAAAAAACATGCTACAGTTTCCACAAAAAAAAAAAAATATTAAGAAGCAGAACGGTTTTCAACATTGATAATGATAATAAATGTTTCTTGAGTAGCAAATCAACATATCAGAATGATTTCTGAAGGATCATGAGACACTGAAGACTGGAGTAATGATGCTGAAAATTCAGCTTTGAATCTCAGAAATAAATTAGATTTTAAAATATATTCAAACGGTAAAGAGTTATTTTAAATTGTAAAAATATTTGACAATTTTGTTATTATTTTTTGCAGCCTTGGTGAGCATAAGAGACTTTTTTCAAAAACATTTAAAAATTGTCCCGACCCCAAACTTTTGAACAGTAGTTTATAATTTGTGCCTGAGGTTTCTTAACTTAAATGGATAGTGCACACAAAAATGAAAAATCTGTCTTTATTTACTGACCCTCATATCCTTCCAAACCTGTATGTTGTTAGTTTTTCCATAGAACACAAAAAGAGAATCTTAATTTTATTTTTTCATATAAAGATTGGCAACCAAAAATGACACACACACACAAAATCTATCATTTCACGTTCAGTTTGGACATATGAGAACCAATCGTATTTGGCTTCACGTATGTCAAATCTAATTTGAAGTTATTTACATCTGAACATAGAAGTAAATAAGATTTCAAAGCTTCAGTGGATGAAAGGACTATCAGTGTATAACAACTTGCATTTCAGTCTGTTCATCACAAAGTTCATCATACAAGACCTGAATATGACATGATTAAATGTGATTAAATAATGACAATTTTAATTTTCATTTAACCTAAATCTAAAACAATCTTGGCTAATGCTGTCAACTAATCAACATGAAAGAATAAAATCCACCAACACAAATCTCAGCTATACTTGTTCTAATGATAATGGTCTGAGTTAAACACACAGGAAAGCACTTTGACAAAGAATTTGCTTGTTTTTAAAGCTAGTGGAAAGGCATGTTTAAAGAGCAGAGCAGTGATTGAACAGCACTGATTGATTCATGATTAAACAGCAAAAGGTGCACGGACATCTTAACACACACGGAGGTCGAGGGCAGAACTATGACTAATGGAAGTGTCAAATCCAAGGACATAACCATCACAACATTAAGGAGGTCAATATCATCATTAGTATTCACATTAATCTATCACTAGGAGAAATTCTTAAACAGGACAAAATAAGACAAATGGATGATCTAATCTTCCAGATGGTTTCCGCTGCATTGGGTAAGATTTCGTGACCTCAGTGAGTTTTAAAAACCTCCTGAATGCAAACCCATCCTGATTTATACAGGTCTTACCAGTTTAACTGTGCTTATATTGCAGACACTATTGAATGAAACCTCAAAATCAGTTTCACCCACTAAAGACAAAATGTTTTTTCCTTTTCCATGTGGCAATTGTATTAAATGTTCAAACTGTCAATGTCTGATCTATATTAAATTATAAAACAAGACACATAAAAAGAAGCCAATCATGTTGTGTATTATATAATCAAGCAAAAATGACACTTGACTTAACTGTATATTTTTAAGCCTTTTTATGTATTTGCCCTGAAAATCAATATTAACATGGTATTAACAACAGGTAAATTGTTTCTACATGCTCTAAGATGAACATTAGCTGGTTGACCTGCCACCATGTCCCAAAAACCAGCTTGTCCACCTTAAGCTAGCTGTTTTTTTTGGTGGTCTAGCAGCTATTGACCAACTTGGACCAGCTTGAAACAGTCAGTTACCATGTTGCAATCCACAGGTTGAATGTGCTAATCTGTGTTTTAGAGTAAAAAAAGAGGACTTCCTATAAGAAAAGAGACATGCAGCATATGAAGACGACATACAAGAGCTCATTTGAAAGTCAGCTGTTCTGGAAGTGTAGTAACGTGGTACTCACCTTTAAAGAGATAGTCATACTCGTCCTCTCTACCCGTCATGACTTTAATCTTCTTACCGGCTTAATAAGAACTCCGTGTTTTCAAATATTAAGACGTTGTGCTCTTCTGGAGAACCACAAGGTGCTTTTATATTTATTACAAAGCCAAAAAAACTTCGTTTGTGAGACGCATCAGCTGATCACGAGCGCTTCATTACGCGCGTCATGCGTTAAAGACTGCCAGAATCAAAAATAAAAATATATAATATATATCTCCTTCTGTCGACAGTTATATATAACGTAATCGTTAAGCAAAAAAGTCCCGAATTAGTCTAAATTACAGCTAATCAACTTTGATACGATGTTGCTGTGCTACGTCAACCAAGTTTCGCCCTGTTGTCTCATCTTAAGGCAAACACTTGCGTCATCGTGCTGAGATGTAGCCCCGCCTTTCCGGTGATCTTATTGGCCAGAAACACTGTCTATCACTCGAGTGTGCCTCTGCCACCCAATTAAATGTTTGACGGGGCTTCCGCACAGGTGTGTAACGTCACAGGTGTGTCGTTTATAGTTGTCAGGAGATATAAACACAAAGTATAACGATATTAAAATATACGTCTTTGAATAAAAACATACGGTATAATAAAACACGATGTAGCCTTGTCAATACAGTAGAAAAATAGCTTAAAAGAAGGCAGAGAGTCGCAGGTGTATGTCAGATGAGCTCTTCCACATTCCACAGCGGGACTTCACTCATGCTTTACAGAGGATGATGGGGCCTGAAAATGCCACGTAGGAGGTAATGAGGAGGCAGGGCTGCGCAACATTCAGTGACAACCGAGAATGCCTTTTAATTTCCAATTCAATTATTGCAATAAAATGAAATTTAATTGAGGTCGTATCTCATCTTTTATGGGTGTAAATTGTCCATATATATATATATATATATACAGGTGCTGGTCATATAATTAGAATATCATCAAAAAGTTGATTTATTTCACTAATTCCATTCAAAAAGTGAAACTTGTATATTATATTCTTTCATTACACACAGACTGATATATTTCAAATGTTTATTTCTTTTAATTTTGATGATTATAACTGACAACTAAGGAAAATCCCAAATTCAGTATCTCAGAAAATTAGAATATTGTGAAAAGGTTCAATATTGAAGACACCTGGTGCCACACTCTTATCAGCTAATTAACTCAAAACACCTGCAAAGGCCTTTAAATGGTCTCTCAGTCTAGTTCTGTAGGCTACACAATCATGGGGAAGACTGCTGACTTGACAGTTGTCCAAAAGACGACCATTGACACCTTGCACAAGGAGGGCAAGACACAAAAGGTCATTGCAAAAGAGGCTGGCTGTTCACAGAGCTCTGTGTCCAAGCACATTAATAGAGAGGTGAAGGGAAGGAAAAGATGTGGTAGAAAAAAGTGTACAAGCAATAGGTTGTAAAACCCATTCAAAAATGTGGGGGAGATTCACAAAGAGTGGACTGCAGCTGGAGTCAGTGCTTCAAGAACCACTACGCACAGACGTATGCAAGACATGGGTTTCAGCTGTCGCGTTCCTTGTGTCAAGCCACTCTTGAACAACAGACAGCGTCAGAAGCGTCTCGCCTGGGCTAAAGACAAAAAGGACTGGACTGCTGCTGAGTGGTCCAAAGTTATGTTCTCTGATGAAAGTAAATTTTGCATTTCCTTTGGAAATCAGGGTCCCAGAGTCTGGAGGAAGAGAGGAGAGGCACACAATCCACATTGCTTGAGGTCCAGTGTAAA
Organism: Ctenopharyngodon idella; assembly: GCF_019924925.1. Classification (NCBI taxonomy): domain Eukaryota; kingdom Metazoa; phylum Chordata; class Actinopteri; order Cypriniformes; family Xenocyprididae; genus Ctenopharyngodon; species Ctenopharyngodon idella. Next base: position 30,359,632 of record NC_067235.1, on the reverse strand, counting down.
GTTTCCACAGTCAGTGATGGTTTGGGGTGCCATGTCATCTGCTGGTGTTGGTCCACTGTGTTTTCTGAGGTCCAAGGTCAACGCAGCCATATACCAGGAAGTTTAAGGGCACTTCATTCTTCCTGCTGCTGACCAACTTTATGGAGATGCAGATTTCATTTTCCAACAGGACTTGGCACCTGCACACAGTGCCAAAGCTACCAGTACCTGGTTTAAGGACCATGGTATCCCTGTTCTTAATTGGCCAGCAAACTCGCCTGACCTTAACCCCATAGAAAATCTATGGGGTATTGTGAAGAGGAAGATGAGATATGCCAGACCCAACAATGCAGAAGAGCTGAAGGCCACTATCAGAGCAACCTGGGCTCTTATAACACCTGAGCAGTGCCACAGACTGATCGACTCCATGCCACGCCGCATTGCTGCAGTAATTCAGGCAAAAGGAGCCCCAACTAAGTATTGAGTGCTGTACATGCTCATACTTTTCATGTTCATACTTTTCAGTTGGCCAAGATTTCTAAAAATCAAAATAATTCAATGCACACAGACTGAAGTACTTTAAGTCTTTGGTTCTTTTAATTGTGATGACTTTGGCTCACATTTAACAAAAACCCACCAATTCACTATCCCAATAAATTAGAATACTTCATAAGATCAATGAAAAAAAAGGATATTTTAAACAGAAATGTCAGGCTTCTGGTTGGGCCTCTTTTTGCATGAATTACTGCATCAATGCGGCGTGGCATGGAGGCGACCAGCCTGTGGCACTGCTCGGGTGTAATGGAAGCCCAGGTTGCTTTGATAGCGGCCTTCAGGTCATCTGCATTGTTGGGTCTGGTGTCTCTCATCTTCCTCTTGACAATACCCCATAGATTCTCTATGGGGTTCAGGTCAGGTGAGTTTGCTGGCCAATCAAGCACAGTAACACCATGGTCATTGAACCAGCTTTTGGTACCTTTGGCACTGTGGGCAGGTGCCAAATCCTGCTGGAAAATGAAATCAGCATCTCCATGCTTGTCAGCAGAAGGAAGCATGAAGAGCTCAAAAATTTCCTGGTAGATGGCTGCGTTGATTGTGGACTTCAGAAAACACAGTGGACCAACACCAGCAGATGACATGGCAGCCCAAATCACCACTGACTGTGGAAACTTCACACTGGACTTCAAGCAACTTGGGCTATGAGCTTCTCCACCCTTCCTCCAGACTCTGGGACCTTGATTTCCAAATGACATACAAAACTTGCTCTCATCTGAAAAGAGGACTTTGGACGACTGAACATCAATCCAGTTCTTTTTCACCTTAGCCCAGTTAAGACGCTTCTGACATTGTCTTTGGTTCAGAAGTGGCTTGGTTCGTGGAATGTGACAGTTGTAGCCCATTTCCTGAAGACGTCTGTGTGTGGTGGCTCTTGATGCGCTGACTCCAGCTTCAGTCCACTCCTTTTGAAGCTCTCCTAAGTTCTTAAATCGGCTTCACCTGACAATCTTCTCAAGCCTGCGGTCATTCCTTTCACTTGTACACCTTTTCCTACCACACTTTTTCCTTCCAGTCAACTTTCTATGAATATGCTTTGGCACAGCACTCTGTGAACAGCCAGCTCTTTCAGCAATGACCCTCTGTGGCTTACCCTCATTGTAGAGGGTCTTGATGATCGGCTTCTGGACAACTGTCAAGTCAGCAGACTTCCCCATGACTGCTGTTGGGATTACTGACCTAAACCCAGTATTTATACTATGAGAATGGTAATTTAATAGAACTTGAAATTAAATATTCTAATAATTTGAGATACTGATTTTTTGATTTTGATGAGCAGCAAGCTGTAATCATCAAAATGAAAACAAAAAAGTCTGGAAATATTTTACTTTATGTCTAATAAATCTAGAATATATTTAAGTTTTACTTTTTGAATTAAATTACAGAAAAAAAAAACTTTCATGATATTCTAATTTATTGAGATACACCTCTATCTATCTATCTATCTATATATATCTATATATATATATATATATATACACACACACACACACATATATATATATATATATATATATATATAGCCCTCTGTATACTGATATTGTATACTGTATATGTAGAATATTCATAAATGTTGTCTGTGCATTCTCAAACTTTGATGTATAATGATGTATAATGATGTATATATTTGATGTAAATATGTTTTCTTTTTGTTGTTGTTGGACTATTTTCAAACTGCACTTAAAATTCATTGTGGAAAAAACAATTCAGACATTTTTCTTACATATTTCTGCTTTAATTATAATTGAAAAATGACATACTGGATATACTTCCTTTTTTGCTTTAACAACAGCAATTGATAATACCTCCAGCATCAGTGATCATATTATCATAATGATAATGAAAATATAATGTGCAAAAATGTCAAGCATTCATTACGAAGATAAAAATCAGCACTTTGCTTATATATATATATATATATATATATATATATATTAATAGCACAAAATATTGATTTAGAGCTGATTAGTCTTAAATAATAAAAATAAGTTATGTCTCTTTTAATTATCTTCATTAATCAAATTAAAAACTAGTGTGAATAAATGTGTAAATGGAAAAATAGGTTCTTTCCTCAATCTTACATACTAATTACAGTGATAAAGTTATTTCTCCAGCATGTTAAGTAAGATGAATTGCTTGTTGTATTTTTCATTTGTAAGTCACCTTGGATAAAAGCGTCTACTTAAAGTAAAAAAAAAAAAAAATTGGCCAAAAATTAGGTCAAAAAATCCTTGTCAAACCTGACAAACATTAAAAAGCCTACATAATATTTATGAATACAAATATGGCTATGTCAGTTAATGAAATGGATTTCCTTTTGCTTTTTTGCCATACTGGTTCTTTCTTAATGATGGCTCTACTGTACAAGCTGAATTCACAACTCCATTAGGATCCTTGTGAAGTCCTTCTGAACATCCAGAATGTACTTTCACATGTTCTTGCAGCAGACCTTCTTCTCCACCTGTGTGTCATCTGCTTTGGGTTGGGACAATGTCACGGCATTGATAGAGCCTCGAGTCACTTCTTTGCTACTCACCTTTTTATGGATTTCTGAGAGAAACAGTAATGACAACATGATTATGGTGATGAAGCCGAGTGCTTGTATACACTATTTCAAGGCTGACTGAAGAGGAGAAATCCAGAGGGCAAGGAACACATGTAAAGTACATGTAAATAAGGTCTGATGTGTTCAGAATAAACAGTAGCTTTACCTGCAAGCACAGTGTTGAATGCCGCCTCGACATTTACTGACCCCAAAGCTGAGGTTTCCATATACAGAAGACCATTCTTTTCTAGAAAGATAGAAATAAATGACAATAACATATTAATAAAAATAGACTTGTGGTTGCTGGACTAGAAATATATAGTTTAAGTTATATAAGTTTTCATTTATTATATATATATATAAAATGTATATTATATACCAATAACCACTCGTTATAATTTGTAATATTTATATATAATATATATAATAAAAATAGGACCTGCAAAGTCCTTTGCGTCCTCTGTTGGAACGGTCCGTATTGCTGCCAGGTCTGATTTATTGCCCACTAGCATCACTACGATATGAGTATCTGCGTGATCGTAGAGTTCCTTCAACCAGCGTTCAGCACTTTCATACGTCAAATGCTTTGAAATGTCGTAGACTAGTAGGGCTCCAACTGCTCCTCGATAATATCTGAAGGATAGGAAGCCAGATCATATCAGGTCAGGTGACTGGATTTACTTCCTTTTTTGATTCAATAGAACACTGTCATAAATCATTATGTAATATAGCAGAATGACAGGTGAGAAATGAATTGTATAGCAACAGGTAATGAAGTATGCAATGCTACATTCTTCTCAGTTTGTTAAAGAATGGATGAATGACAGTTCAATAATGCATTTGCATATACTCATATTCAAAGTGGTGACCACAATTGTAGAGAGAATTATTCTGACATTTTGGTCTGTTTCTCAAACAAAGTTTTGTATTCAGAAGACTTACATAGCAAAGTAAATATATTACTGTATAAATACACCATTCAAAAGTTTCTTTTTTGAAGGAAATCGATAGTTTTATTAATTATAAGACTTTTATAATATTTATATCTCAAATAAACACTGGTCTTTTGAACTTTCTATTCCTCAAAAAATTCCTAAAAAAATTGCATCAGAGTTTCCACAAAAATATAAAGCAGCACAACTTTCTTTTTTTTTAACATTGATAATAATAAGAAATGTTTCTTGAGCAGCAAATCAGCATATTAGAATGATTTCTGAAGGATCATGTGACACTGAAGACTGGAGTAATGATGCTGAAAATTCAGCTTTGATCACAGGAATAAATTACATTTTAAAATATATTGAAATAGAAAACAGAAAATGAAAATGAACTTGAAATGAAATCTTACGAACTCCAAAATTTTGAATAGTAGTGCATTTATATATATATATATGATGCTGAGTAAATGATGAGAGAATTGTTATTTTATGGTGAATTATGGGTGTATTTGCTTGTTTAGCAGCACCATTTGTATGGTCTTTAAACGTTAAACCATGCAAAACTCACGCAGAAGTGATGGCCCGGTACCGCTCCAGTCCGGCTGTGTCCCAGATCTGAGCTTTGATGGTGAGACCATTTAGCTGCACAGTTCTTGTGCTGAATTCCACTCCGATGGTCGTCCGGCTGTCATGATTAAATTCATTCTTGGTGAACCGTGACAGCAAGTTGCTCTTCCCAACACCAGATTCTCCAATAAGAACCACTGCAACAGAACATGGAGGTGCATATGAGTCTACATTCTTAGAAAAAAAGATTCAATATGGATTCTATATATTAAATGTATGCCAAAAAGGAGAATTGTCTTAAATGATTGCATAATACTTTCATGTTTAACTGGTTATTTTAATTTTTTCTAGTGATAAAGTATGTTCATGTGACATGGCCAAGTATGGTGTCCCATACTCTGAATTTGTGTGTTTATTTAAAAGGATTTAAAAATATAAAAGGATTTAAAACAAAGTTAATTAATTAAAGCTAAATTCATAAAATGATCCCATGATGGGAACCCCTAAAAAGTTCTATATATGAAGCGCCTGACAGAAGCCTTTAAGTTTCTATATAAAACCTTTTCTTCTGAGTGTATAGAAATGCCACCAACCTAGACTTGGTGTTATGGCTATATAGTGTCTTCTTGCTATAGAGCACTCATTGAACCCACCCATGAAAAATTTGTGATAAACCCCACGATTGTTTTGCACAATTACTGCTTGGTGTATTTAGCAACACTAAAATCAATGATTAGTTGCAGATTTAAGGACCAGCCATTCACAGACTCACAATGTAATCGTCTACAATGAAATGTTTGTTGTCTTGAACTTTAAGGAATTTTGGGAGTTTAAGAAATTATTTGATAATAAGGAGTGATTCTGACTTGATGAGCCATATATTAACACATTTGGCAGACACTTTTCGATTGAATTCAAGGTTTTGGGTGCAAGGTCATGGGTTCAAGTCCCAGAGAACACACAAATTGATAAATTGCTTTAGATTAAAGCTTCTGCCAAACGCATAAATGCATCTCTATCCAGTGAGAAATGTTAACACCACTTCTCCCTAACGTCATAAATTTATTTCAGCCATTTATAGAGTGAGAAAACAAAGCAGGGGTTATTCATCTCTACAATGTTCCATCATTTTATTCCAAGTAGGTCATGTTTCAATGCAATTATTACTCATTTAAAGTGCAACATTAAGATGTAAAACATGTCTTATGCAATCACACAACGGCATCCTTATGAGGAAATAGTCCAGGCTTGTTGTTCATTAAAACTTGAGACAGAAGTAGATCTAACCCTTGTATTATCCTGCCAGAACAAACCCACACTGGATGAACGGTATAACACTTCACCATATGAAAACCCTGGTAATTGTAGGTGCAAACAAGAATGACTCAAACATGTCAGAAGTAAAGTCAACACTCCACCCATGCAGGACTATCATGAAATTTCTGGAATTGGAGTTCATTTATCATATTATGTCAGGAAATGGGACAATAAAAGAGTGTTGAAAAAAAGAAATTCACAATGTTTATTATAGTAGCCTATAAGAAGTATTAATTAACTCATGCACAAATATCTGTGTATTTAAAAGTGTTGTCATTTCTGATTAAACCATCAGGACAGGTGATATACATATTAAAGCTAGCCCTTTAAATGATCATGATCTTGCTTCTCTTAAATGGTTTCCTCTAAGTATTTCCTGTTCTTGTTGCTTCGATTTAACCATGATGAAACCAACGTTTTGTCTCGTTTGTGCAATGCTCTGGCAGATCAGTTTCACAATGGGCTTCAACAGGTACAACTATTTCCCCTCCTATACTGAGTAACAGAACTCAGTAATCTTGTGTAAACAAACCCTTGTTGTCATGGAAATCAGATTTCAACCATCCTATAGGACTGCATTTGTTTTGTGGTAAACCAACCCTCAGAGCTTTACTTAAAGGAGGAATTCAATTGCAGGTATAATATAACAATGTGCAAAGTAAATGACATTCTCTACAAGTACTGCAAAAACAGTGGGATGAATGCTTTCTGATAATGAAACTAATTAAACATCACCTGAACGACAGTTTAAGGTTACAATAGATTGTTTAACATGCATTGCCAACATAACTATGCAGAAGTGTCAAATCTTACCTTTGAAAACAAAGTTGTAGGCCTCATCAGACCCCATATTGTCACTCTTGTAAGCAGATCTACCTTCACTAATCTATATTAATGCTGCATGAGTCAAAATCCCAAGGAGAATCAAGAATGACAGTTTCCCCTCGCTATGCTACAGCGGTTGACCTAAAAGAGCAGAAAAACAGCACTAAATAAAAATGAAATTCCAGTTTATGGTGGACAGTTCACTTGTTTGTACAAGGAACTAGCTGTTATTTAGCCTGGCAGTTCCGCTATCAGATGTGCTGTACCTGGGGAAGGTGGGCGTGACTTTAGCTGCGCTCAAGTCAGGTCAAACAGGTAGGGCGAGCACAGGTGCAGTCATATGAAACTTTGTGCAATAGTGCACCTGCTCGGCCAATGAAAAGACGACATACACACCATCCACAACCAATCATTTTCTTTTAAGCAGTCTCTCCCAAGATGAGGAAGGCATTTGTCATGGAAGAGCCCCTCCCATGGCAGATATTTTGGATTACATGATTGAAACATCATTGTTTGAAACGCAAATATTATAACTGATATAACAGTGATATTTTATCTTTAGACACATTGCAAAATACAATGTTCAGGGGAATAAAATACATACATTCCTGATTTTGTAAGTTTTTGTTTTAAAGAGGTGGTTGATTATGATTTCAATTTTTTAACTTTAGTTAGTGTGTAATGTTGCTGTTTGAGCATAAACAACATCTGCAAATTTATGATGCTCAAAGATCAATGCAAATGGAGATATTTTCTTTTAAAGAATTCTGTTTAAGGACTACAACAAGCTTCTTCCTGGGGTGGGGACATCACTAACCATAAAATTAAAAAATAAACCCTGCCCCCGAGAACACACAACAAAGGGGGTGAGGCCATGTTGAGCTGCTTTAGAGAAGAGGAAGAGTTGTTGTGGTAGAGTGTTGTTGCCATCCTGTCGTTTTACGCCGGACTGCTTCACAAACGAGGGTCAATTCAACGCTGGATTTGCAACATGACGGCACATGCTAGTCGATGAGTTGAATCAACTCCACAGCAACTACAACTATCCACTAACCGTTCATTTTAAAAATTGTAACTTCTTCCCGAGTCTCTCCATCAGTGTCGACTCCGGTTTGAACAATGTAAGGCTGAACACCGTTACTGACAATCCTCATTTTGGCTGCGTGAGATTCTCCAGCTTTATTGTTGTTGAGCAACCGAAGCGTGAGCTGTTAAAGCTCTGCCCTCTTCTGGAAAGGGGGCCGGGAGCAGCAGCTCATTTGCATTTAAAGGGACACACACAAAAACTGTGTTTTTGCTCACACCCAAATAGGGGCAAATTTGACAAGCTATAATAAATGATCTGTGGGGTATTTTGAGCCGAAACTTCACAGACACATTCTGGGGACACCAGAGACCTATATTACATCTTGTAAAAGTGACATTATAGGTCCCCTTTAATATTATTCCAGGCATAATAAAAAAAAAAAAAAAAGTGTTTTAAAGAAGGAAAAACAACAACATGTAGCAAAAAAAATAGATTTATTTAATATTTCTGACACTCAACACTATGGAAGCTTGTTTTAGCCACAGAATACATTGTTTTTTAAAAAGGTAATTGCGACTTTTTATCTCACAATTCAATTTTTTTTCCCCCTTGCAATTGCAAGTTTATATCTCACAATTCAGACTTTATAACTTGCAGGGGGGGGGCAATTCTTTTTTCCTCGCAATTGTGAGCTTATATCTCACAATTCTGACATTTTTTTTTACAGAACTGCAAGTTATTAACTCACAATTGCAAGTTAGAATTGTGAGATATAAACTCGCAATTACATGGAAAAAAGTCAGAATTATGAGATTTAAAAAACAAAAACAAAATCGCAATTACCTTATTTATGTTTTTATTCTGTGGCAGAAGCAAGTTTCCATAAAACAGCCTGATCACTGACTGCAAAAAAATCCTGAGACATAAACAAAAAAAGGAAAATAAAAAAGAAAATGCAGTTCAAATGTATTAATTCCTGTTTATGCAATAATACTTATTTTGGGTTTAATAACCACTTAATTTGATACAACAATCAACTTGAGTATGCAAATAAATAAAGCCATAGATATTATTGTATAGAGGCCAAGATCTTGTACACAAATCCACACGTCAAAGTAAATCCTACGACGCTGCCACTTGTGTTAGTGGTTCCTCAAGGTACTGCACTAAAGCCTCGGCCTGTGAATATAAAAAGCACAGTTATTTATGATTGTTCATGAAAAAACACTTATGGTGTATATTAATTCTCAATTACTAAGGCACATCTCACCTTGGCTTTAAGCATCCCAAAGCCAACGGTCTCCTTGGCATACATGCAAAGCAACAAGTTAGCAACACGCGTAATGGCCACCCTTCCCTCCTGTAAAGACAGAGAAATTGCACCACATAATAAATAAAAACTATTGTAGTAATTCATCATGTTAGTATTATTTCTGGTATGGTTTAATTTCCAGAAACAGATTATAGCCCAAGTGTTTTGCATGGCATATAGCAGTTGCTGTGCTGAATTTGCATATCTTAAAGATTGGCATTCACAATCATTTACTATAACCCAACTGTACAATTTTATTCCTACCATACAATCCATCAGTATGAATTTCAGTTTGTCCTCATTAAAGGCCTGGTGTCCGTTTTTGTCGTAAGCTGCCCATATGTTGCTGGCAATGGCTGCAGTGACTCTTGCATCGGTGTCTCCATATCCAGAATATGCCAACAGGGAGCCTTCATTGTTCAATAACCTAAAATAAAATAAAACACCACAAAAACACTTCATATAATATGACTTTGACTTGTAAAGTGGCCAAAAATTATATGAACACCAAAATGACATCTGCAACCAAAATGTTTGCTCAGTGACTTTTTAACTAACTGTTGTTTGGGTGTTTTTTAGTGGATGTATGTCAGTCACTTCTCTTTGAGTTCACACAGCTAAACAAAAAATGTATTTTTTTTTTGTGACATGATTTGCTTGAAAAGTGTATGTGTGCTATATATAATGTTTTAAATAAATGGTATTTGATTTGATATTTATCAAATCACAAGTATCCAATCACGTTTGGATCTACTACACGAATATGACATTTATTAATGATTTAACACGCAAAACAACATTACCCAACAAAACCCAAGGCAACAAAATACCTTAAGTGGACGTGTTTCATGTCAGTTTCAATTATTGTTTCATGTCAGTTTATCTGCCAGCTAAAGCTACTGATATGAACAAAGGTTAAATTTCATATACTTACAGCGTGCTTTGTACTCCGCTGGTGTTTGCTTGACTGAGTACTTGTGTTAATGCTTTAGGACGCAACATAATTCAAATGAAAAGAGCAAATATACTAATAAAGGTTTAAAATGTACGCGAGATTATAGCAACAACTTCCAGCAGCACAAGAACATCAGCTGACTTCTTACTTCCGCGCTGATGATTCATGGGAAATGTAGTGTCATGGTAGTGCCTACGAACTACAAAACCGTGGCCTAGAGTTAACTTGAGGAAAACAGAACTAAACACGGATTATTAATTTACTTGTTTTAAGGGCATTATTAAAATAAAGGAAACCACAAAACCAGTGTTTTTTTGTTTGTTTTTTTGCTAGCTAAAAAAAAAATAAAAGGTTATTGTAAGGGAATTTCTAGTAATTTTTGGGCGCAAAAAAACTAATACTTTAAAGCTTTTCGTAGACCGTTTTCTTATATTTTGGCGATACATAAATGTGTTATAAAATCTCAATTAATGTCATATTTTTGGCGGTCTGACATGGATTCTACCGTATAAACTGCTCGAGCTGTATCGTGTTGGGTCCTAACTAAGCAAACGCGCTTTCTTTTCTATAGCATGTTATTAGCGTTTATCTATTTTCTTAACGATGTTATACTTGCTCGTAAATACAATATATACTTTTGAGACCTCACAACCTTTTGTCTTGACTTCCTTTGTGGGGTGAGGGCTTCAGGGAACAGCTGCAACAAGTAAACCCCTCAGTTAAAATTGTAAGGGTATTAGCACAAAACGATTTCTTAACTTCAAAAGATTTGTTGCTACTAGCTCGACCCAACATGTACATTCTTAAATGTAAAGGTTCCTCATTGGCATCTATTGAGAACCTTTAACATCCGTTGAGCATTTCAAATGCACTAAAGGTTATTTATTGTGAGTGAAAAAAAAAAAAAAGTTAGATTATTAAAACCTTCTTCACTCTAAGAAAAAAAAATGTCTGCTCTTTGGGGAACCCAAAATGGTTAGAACCTTTATTTTTATGAGTGCATGGTTTTGAGACTTTGACCAATGAACTTTCATAATTTTTAAATTATCTTTTAAAAATCATTATTATAGTAACTGCACCCACAAAGAAAAAAATTACAGCTGATCATAACATCTGAATCTGAATTCACCATAATGTTTCCAGTCCTGGAAATCACAATTTTAAAATTCCAGGTTTTCAAAGGCCAACTTCTCATCATATTGTTGGCCAAAGTACATTACCAAGATATGTTATTTAAGGTATCTAGCCAAAGCATTCTTGATGCTTAAAGCTTTGTGATAGCAGACATAAATGCATGTACAATGTATCAAGACGAACAAATGACTTTTGTGTGACCTCCAATAGTTTGACAATAACTGCAACCCTCAGGTGAATTAAAATCATTGTCATTATAAGAGAATATGATCATGCAATACTTCTTAAACCATTATAAAAGCATTGCAAAGAGTGACTCACATTGGATTCAAGACAAAATCAGATGTTGGCTTAAAGGAAATACAAACCTCAATTAATGCAGGTTTCTGTATTGTAATTCAAGTAGAATAAAGAGTGGATTATGGATGTGCAGCAAAAAAAGTTGAACATTTTAATTCACATCAAAACTCTGTTAGTAGATGGCTGTTGGTTAGCACTGAGAGAAGCTAGCATCACTATCATGCTGTAACCAGTTTGTTTTGCCAGAGCAACTTGAGGATGATGTATCCAGTATACAATACAAGTGTGTTCCAGGCACTAGAATACTCCTATGTCAAAGCATAAAGATATGGTCAAAACAAATGGTGTCTGCGTTCGCCACGGCTTAAGCTGAGAAATATTTTATTGATGCTTTGTTACAGCCTTACCCATATGACAAGCCTTTACGGTCAATTGAGGTACACTCCTCACAAAAGGCAAACGACTAAGAGATGACTGAACATCTTTTCAAAATCTCATCTCCAAATTCATTCCTTTCTAAAATAGCTGAAGTGTAAGCGATCAGAGTCAAGGTGTTATAGTGCTCCAACATGTTCATGTCTATTAGATTTCGATTAACACATCAAATGTCAAGGAACGCTCAAATCAACGTCAACTGAGGAAGGTGGAAAGGGAGTAAAGGGTAAGCTCTACATTTCTGCAATAAATACTGGTTTGATCAGGCATGAATTAGGAAAAATAGAGAAATTAAGGAAACCAAGCATTCTCACAGAAGACAAGAATCTCTCTGGCCTCGGAATTCAAGCGGATGGATTTTATTCCCCTAACCACCGAGTAGCGCCTCAGGTGAGAATGATCTAATTGTAAGGAATGGTAACTTAGACTTGGTTCAGCAAATGTAAGCTCTGTCCCATCTTACTAGTGATGAGGGATTAGTGTGACGTCATTCCACAGCGATTCTGGTTTGGTTTTTTTTTTTGTTCAAGGAAACAAATTTGAAACCTCTTTGCTTTTGATTCAGAGATCAACTGATCGAAGCAACAACAAAAAAAGGAAAAAAAAAAAAAAAAAACAAGATTGGAGTAATTGGAATTCTGTCTATGTAGGACTTGTCAGATTTTATGTGATGAAGGACTATGTTTGCTTCTTGTCTCCCTTCGCACGCTCTCAGCTGATGGAATTAAGAAGGCTGGGAGCCGAGCAGTCTTTCGATGGCGGCATTGATGTCGCCCCCGGTGGCGATGAGGGCCTGCAGGTTGGCTTCCCTGTTGATGAAGCCCATGGCACTCAGCTGTTCCAGCTGTTGCTGGAAACGCACTTCTGGAGTCTGAGTCTGCAAAGCAAAATAAAGTAAGTACAACAAATTTACACACTATACTGTTAAGAACTGTAAATAACAGCAGCAACAAAGAAACACGAGTACCGATGCACTCCCTCCAGCAAACATCTGTAACATCTGTTGCATGAGCTGCTGCTGGGCGGGATTAGTTCCAGCAGCAGGGGTGGGGGTGGGGCCCTGGCCTGAGGGGGGAGGATTCTCAGGAGTCACATTCACACCTGTGGGCAGTGGGGCACCAGGAATCCCAGCAGGAATCCCAGCAGGCATCCCTGCAGGCATCCCACCAGGCACCAGACTAGAAAGAGGCAGCAAATTTAATTGGGAAAGAGCAGATATTGACACACTGTTTGTTTGTTGAATCTAACAACTAATTGTTTCCATAAATGGAATAACACAAACTTGTTTAAAGGGTTAGTTCACCCAACAATGAAAATTATCCCATGATTTACTCACCCTCAAGCAATCCTAGGTGTATATGACTATCTTCTTTCAGACGAACACAGTTGGAGATATATTTAAAAATTTCCTGGCTCCTCCAAGCTTTATAATGGTTGTGAACAAGAGGCCACATTTTGAAGCCAATATAAATTCACCCACCCATAATAAAAGTAATCCATACAGCTCCAGTGGGTTAAAGGCCTTCTGAAGTTAAGCGATGGGTAGTTGCAAGAAAAATATACATATTTAAAAAAACTTTATTAACTATAATATCTAGCTTTCGGCAGACAGCCGTATGCATCGATTTGCGGTGGAAGAGTGAACTCTGACCCGACGCATGACGAACGTGGAAGCTCATAGGATAGAGCAAAACAAAACACCAGTCACGAATTAGAAGTCTAAAATGAGAATATTTAAAGAGAAATGTCAGAGAATTTTGATATAAGAGAAGAGGAGCTTGAGTTTGTTGCCCAGCCCTATTTGTTTGAACTGCAAGTGGTGTCTAAGCTTACAATTCTCCTACATCCTGTCATACATCATGTCAGAGGAATACTCATTTAGCGCAAGTTGACTTGCACAGTATGCGTACGGTTGTCCGCCGGAAGCTAGCTATTTGAATTTATACAGTTTTAAATATGGATATTTTTCTTATAGTTGGATTAAAGTATGGATTACTTTTATTATGGATGATTTTTTTTTTTTTTTTTGGCTTCACAACCATTATAAAGCTTGGAAGAGCCAGGATATCTTTAAATATCTCTGATTGTGTTCGTCTTAAAGAAGATAGACATATACACCTAGGATGGCTTGAGGGTGAGTAAATCATGGGATAATTTTCATTGTTGGGTGAACTATCCCTTTAATAGGCAAACGGGTACTGTAATCTAGAGGAAGCTGGATTTACTTGGCAACAAAGCCAAGAGGGAAATAACTAGTAGAAAGAGGATGTGTTCTCTAGAGGTTCTCACTCTGTAGAGAATGAAGTCATGCTAAGTAATATAATACTCTCAAAAATATATTACTGGGAATATAAAATCATATATATATATATAGAGTACTGAAAAAAAACTGCACCTGGGCATGAGACCAGGGGCTTCGGTTTGAAGGGTTTGCAGTCCTTCCTGGATCTGCATAAGGGCTCGCATGGCTCGAGGATTTGTCATGACAGAAAGGGCTTCCGGGTTCTGCATCTGCAAGTGAGTCCAAAAACAACTCAGCACGATAGTACATGAAACCCAAATCCAGTCACATATCTCAAAGAGAATCTACAACAATTCCAACGGGACACACCTGCTGTAGAAATACAGGTAGCTGCTGTCTCATTTGCTCCTGCAGCTGTGGATTTCCGGCAAAGAGGGGGTTGTTCATCAATACCTGAAAAATGCATTTGCATTAGTATGAGATCATCATAGCAAATCAAAACTTTTGTGAACTACCAAGTGATGGTCTTGCTACCTGTGAGGCAACATCAGGATTTTGGGCCAGGGACTGCATCATGGTGCGCATATAAGGAGCAGAAAGCATGTTCTGCATAAGCTGAGGATTCTCAGAGATCTGTTGCATTAGGCTTTGCATGCCAGGACTGTTGAACATGCCTAACAGTGAACCACACACACACACAAAAAGTTTAACATGAAATCAATTCATTTGAGATCCTTTGTAATACTACATGGAGATGTAAATTTCACCCTTTTATGCAGTATTTGACCAGAATAAATATTTAATTTATTATTGACAAAATAATCTGTGCACTTAAATTATATGCTTGCAAATTCTCCACAACATAACCTCAAACCAATCCATGCACCTTGCTTTACAATTAAAAAGACAAATGTTTACATAAAATGCTATTACCGTTTCCAAGGTTAGAGGAGGCAATCCCCAAAGGGTTGGACACACTGGGTGTGGTCGAGCTTGTGGTGGAGCTGGTGGTGGTAGCCGTCCCAGAGGTGGTGGTGGCGGCGGTGCTGTCAGGGGGACCCCAGGGATTTGGCAGGGGCTCTCGATTTTCTGTCCTGGAGGGCTGTGTTCCGGAGTTTTCAGCATTTCCACCCAATGCAGAGAAGGGGTTATTTCCAAACTATTCAAAAGAAGATGATGCAATATAACATTTACTGTTGTCATTTCAAATTAGAGTTAAGACTTAACGCAATATGTTTACTTCAGCATTGCAATTCAACAATATTTTAGGTGTCAACCAGATTTTTTTTTTTTTAAGTTTTAAATAAATAAATAAGTCTGACCTGCTCACGTGCAGCGCTAAACATGGGCTCTTGAATGTCTGTGTACATCCTCCGAAGAGCATTGTAACCCCCGGGAATACTCTCTAAGTTGCTAAGCGCCCGGTCCTGGTTACGCATCATCTCTTGCATCATGGCTGGGTTCCGTGCCAACTCCATTGTCTTAAAGAAAAAAAAAAAAAAGAAGTGTGTTGTAAAATCAAATCAAGCCAAATTACATGTCAGTTTCAATGCTGTAGTACATGACTAATAACATACCTGTCTCATGAGCTCTGGGTTGTTAAGCATGTGTGAAATCTCTGGGTTGCGCTCCATTAGTTGCTGCATCTGTGGATTGGCCACTATCATCTGCCTCATCAGGTCAGGGTTGGACATCATGCTCTGCACAAGCGGGTTCTCCATGATCTGAGACAGCATCTCGGGATTAGACATGAGCTGTCGCTGCATCTGTTGCTGAAGCTCCATGAAGTTGGCAGATCCCATACCGAGGTTGGCCAGGCCCCCCAGATCACCAAACCCAGCTGACACCAAACACAAGGAGAGCCAGAGTATAACAAAAGCAAGATAAAAGCATAGAATTCTCTTACAATGAACTGTATTAGGATTCACAATATTTGTCTTTCAAACTATTATATGTATGAAAGGAACTAAATTTAGGGATGGAATGGGGAGCAATCTGTCAATAAACTGAACAAATATTCTTCTTGTGTACATTGCAACACAAAATTGTGGAACCACACAATTTTGTGTTGCAATGATTACATGACCTAGAATTTTAAGTATGTACATACTAAACAAATATTCTCTCAAATATAAAATTACAGTTATACTTTCCTGTAGGTTTCAACAAGTGGTATTTTGTACTATTTATTTACTATTACAGTACTAATAAATATTTATTTATTTTTATATTTTCAAGTCATTTCAATTTAAGATTTTAAATTAAAGTCAATGTTTTTGGAATTGTGTTGTGCTTTTTCTATTTTTTAATTTTTTTTTTTTAATTATATTTACTCCATTGTTTTTTGTTTTGTTTTTTTTATATTTTTATTTAGCTTCAATTTATATTCCAGTTTTAGTAATTTTAGTACTTCAACTTAATTTTTCATTCAGCTGCCAAGGAAAGGTATCACTTCAATTTTCATTTAAGTTTTTCCCACATATTTATATTTATTTCAGCATTATTTCAATTAACAAAAACAAATTTTAATAGGTTAACAATAACAACAATAGTCACAACACAAAACACTTCAACAATATTGTGGAATTATATTAAAAGCAGACAATAACAAACTTAAAAACATAATTCACCTAGTATATTGGCTGGCTGTGACGGGGTTGGGGATGTCCCAATGCCCTGGGGTGTGCCCAGGTTGCCGGCCGGACTGGGGTTAGGGGTTCCGTCACTGTTGCCCTGTGATGGTCCAGGGCCAGAAGAGGCAGAGGTCTGCGAACTACCATTACCTGAAGTCCTACAAACACAAAACACCCTAAAAGTGAGCCATTCAAACTGCATAGGCATTATCTTTCAACACAATATGGCTTTGCATATGGAAATGCCGATCCTGTTTTGACCCTAAAAGCAGGTCCTCTTACTTTTGTGCGGTTTTGATGACCAGGTGAACCGTGAGTCCGTCTTTGATGCCATGCTGACCGAGCGTGTCTCCATCCTTCAGGATCTTACCGGCAAAAATCAGAACCAACTGGTCTTGCTTCGCCTTAAATCTTTTGGAGATTTCTTCTTTAAACTGTTAAGAGGTCAAAACATGCGGGTTATGATTTTATAAATTAAATCAGAACAATACAACATCACTTTTGAGGAACATTACGGTCCCTTTTATTAAGCCTAAGCTCGTAAACATCAGCATAAAACAGCTATTAGTCAAATAAACTGACTCAAACATTGTATCATAGCACAACTTTTAAATGAAAAGTCATTTAACATGTTATTTAGTTTACCCATAAAATTTTGAAGTCAAAAATACTAGCAAAACATAAAGAGCGCGACCAATGATGACAGACTAGAACCTTCTACATGAACAGGCCGTTTCTTTAAAGGCAACCGCGAGTTAGAAAACCCAACTTTACATACGTTATATAAAACAAAATACAATGAATAAATTGCTCAGAATAGCCCCATTTAAGTAATATCAAAAGTGAAAGTCATTCTAAATATCCACTGCGTAGATTTTCGGCTCTGGCTGTTCGTCGTCAATCGTTAGCTCGCCGGCTAAAGCTGTTAGCCGCTGGTGTAACAAACGCCCGGGTGACACAAACAACACGAAATCGCGAAAAGATCACCTGTGCGACAGATGAGTCTTCGGCGATGGCTATTTCTTCTTTATCCTTCGGTGTTTTGACGGTGACCTTAATGATAGTCGCGCTAGCGGCGGCATTTTCTTCAGTGTTCGTCTCCACGGCCGGATCCGTGCCGCTATTCTCCGCCATCTTTACTCTTCTTTTACTTCATTACATCATCGCACCAACAAGCAGCGGGGAAAAGTGCTGCAAACGCCGTCTGTTCCACAGCGGCCTCTGGTGGTGTGGCGTGTCGACTTCACTTGCTGCACTCACTGTATGACTCAAAGTTCGCGGTTATTGGCACCTTTGTGCAGCATACACATGTAGAAGATGCTGAAGAAGACCACAAAAACAAACCAATTTAATGAATGTGCGACAGCCAGGCCACCACACAATAATAGTAAGTGGATCTTGTGTGTTAGGGTCAGTTTGACACACACTGTACTTTCAAACTGCTCGAAATACTGGTTAAACTATTTATTTCATCTTGAAATTGTGTGAATATTTATCATTTAGGGTCATGAATGAACGTGCATGCAAAGTTCCGATGCATAGATGTGTTTTGGAAGGGCTGTACATTTGGACATGTTTTGCTATACTTGTGAGGACAAAATGTCCCCACAAGGATAGTAAAACTTGAGATTCCCTAATTTGTGAGGACTTTTTGCTGGTCCTCATAAGGAAAATTGATTAATAAACATAATAAAATGTGTTTTTTTGAAAAATGTAAAAATGCAGAAAGTTTTCTGTGATGGGTAGGGTTAGGGGATAGAATATACAGTTTGTACTGTATGAAAACCATTACGTCTGTGGAGGTCCTCACAAGTATAGCAAAACAAACGTGTGTATGACAAGCTACAATAGAGGTATTGTGTTTTTAAATAAATCTTTAGTGTTTTTTATAGTGTCTATTTTTGCATAAAAACCAGTGTGGCACAACACAATTGGTTGAACCCAGTTTTTGAACACAACAGGAGGGTTCAAACATGAACAAAGGCTGATCTGCATGGGGAATACTTGTTGTTTTGGTGCTGATTTTAATCAGTCCTACTACATGAAGCACAAAATAATACACACTTTAAGAATACCTTATGTGAATAGAGCAATAATTTCTTATACAGGAAGCATTCGACTCCAAAATACATGACAGTAGCTTCTTAACATGTTCATAGCAAAATAATTTGCAGTGTATATTTTGACCACTTAAAACGTTACATGTAGACCTATATGAGCCCAGTCTCACTCTGTTACCGTAATACCAAAAAACAACACATAGATGGCGCAATTTACATGTATACAGACTGTATACAGTAATCAGTCATTTACAGTACATTTCAAATTCACCCTGAAACCTTTTAAAATACATCTTTTATTCATGTGATTTTCAACATTGTGATGTGAAGGTAAGTTACATTTGTTATTATTAACAACGTTGCTTACATCTCCAATAACTAAACAGTAATTCAAGTCATGAAAAACATTCCTGTTATACTTGTTTATATTTGAGGATGTCACTGCCGGAAAAGAAACTCCCCTTTCAAAAAAAAAAAAAAAAATCCCACAGTCGTGCCATCTTCACTCATCTGGACTGAGACGCACATAAACGTACAAGGTGAGATTGAGTTAACACAATGTTTCTTAAGATAATTAACAATATAATGAACTTAAAAACAAAACAAAAATAAAAAAGACAAGAATGTTAAAGATAATCAACAAATTGTGGTGCATCACCTCAATGTCCTTATAGAAAACAAAGCCAGGTGGATTTTTGCACAACTGTTTTCTCCTACAAAGACTTTTATGTAGGCGACAAAACTTCTGTCAGCAATGCTATTTTGATAATCAAACGTATTCATACTAATGTGTAGAATATTTAATATACATACTATCATAACAGTAAAAAAATGATTTGAGAGTCTATATAAAGTGTTAAATTTTTCTTTTTTTTTTCTCCTGATATAATGAACATATGTATTTAAAAAGCTGAATTTCCTGCAATGGTAATCAGTTGCTGTTCTTATTGTTTCATGCAGTAAACAAACAGAAGGTTTGGCCATTGTTACTTACTGGAATGCTGAATCACCATCACTTTTGTCTGTTCAGCGCAGCAGCATGTCTCTGACAGTGTCTCAGGGTGAGGGTTTGACAGTCATCACCATCACCTCAAACCCAAAGAGCAAATGGCCCGTACTGTGTCAGATTCTGGGTTTTCTGTGTAACAGTCCAGGGTGTTTTGCACCTCAGCATATGAAAGGGAATCTGAAGGACGTCCACATAGCACTTGGAGTGAGTCACACACATACATTAATTGCTAAATACCTTTTTGATATTTTCATTTCACATTTCACAATGTTGCAGTTTGGTTGCAGTTGGATTATGTCAGTACAATAGATTAAAAACTTTTTTTTTTAAAACCTGTTGTAAAAAATGAGATGGGAGGGGGAAAAAATATTTCAAAACTTTTATGTTTCCCAGAGAAACTTTGCATTCGCTCATAAAACTTTTGTAATGGAAATAATATGAGGTGGGAGGAAAACAAAGATTTTCAACTAAATAGTTTTGCGAGAGAATGCAAAGTTCTCATATTTTTCCAATAACTATGTCCCCTTAGGGGCTCTGTATGAAAACAGTATGTGCAGATTTTGGATTAGTAAAAAGTATTAGTACCAAGCTGCAACTTTTAGAAAAGTTACAATTTAGTTTGCAAATTTATTTAGCTTATGCAACCAAATTAAATTCATTCAAACAATACAAATCATTTTGGAAACGTTGTGAAAATATTTATTTATAACATTAAAAAGTGTGTTATATAAAATGTTATAGTAATTCATCTGTCCACACTGAAACAAAAATGTGATTGGTTGACTTAAAATGTCATTGTGCCAACTTGGAATATTCTTAATTCTTAACTACAGTATCTCACAGAAGTGAGTACACCCCTCACATTTTTGTAAATATCTTATTATATCTTTTCATGTGACAACACTGAAGAAATAACACTTTGCTACAATGTAAAGTAGTGAGTGTACAGCTTGTATAACAGTGTAAATTTGCTGTCCCCTCAAAATAACGTCAACACACAGCCATTAATGTCTAAACCGCTGGCCACAAAAGTGACTACACCCCTAAGTGAAAATGTCCAAATTGGGCCCAAAGTGTCAATATTTTGTGTGGCCACCATTATTTTCCAGCACTGTCCTTAACCCTCTTGAGCATGGAGTTCACCAGAGCTTCACAGGTTGCCACTGGAGTCCTCTTCCACTCCTCCATGACGACATCACGGAGCTGGTGGATGTTAGAGACCTTGTGCTCCTCCACCTTCCATTTGAGGATGCCCCACAGATGCTCAATAGGGTACCCTCAGCTTCTTTAGCAAGGCAATGGTAGTGGTGTGTTTGGGGTCCTTATGTTGGAATACTGCCCTGCGGCCCAGTCTCCGAAGGGAGGGGATCATGCTCTACTTCAGCATGTCACAGTACATGTTGGCATTCATGGTTCCCTCAATGAACTGTAGCTCCCCAGTGCCGGCAGCACTCATGCAGCCCCAGACCATGACACTCCCACCACCATGCTTGACTGTAGGCAAGACACACTTGTCTTTGTACTCCTCACCTGGTTGCCGCCACACACGCTTGACACCATCTGAACCAAATAAGTTTATCTTGGTCTCATCAGACCACAGGACATGGTTCCAGTAATCCATGTCCTTAGTCTGCTTGTCTTCAGAAAACTGTTTAAGGGCTTTCTTGTGCATCATCTTTAGAAGAGGCTTCCTTCTGGGACGACAGCCATGCAGACCAATTTGATGCAGTGTGCGGCGTATGGTCTGAGCACTGACAGGCTGACCCCCCACCCCTTCAACCTCTGCAGCAATGCTGGCAGCACTCATACGTCTATTTCCCAAACACAACCTCTGGATATGACGCTGAGCACGTGCACTCAACTTCTTTGCTCGACCATGGTGAGGCCTGTTCTGATGTTTTTGTTTGTTTGCTTTTACCTTTTATAGTTCCTTGTAGCTGGAATTGTGTGTATTCTTGGAACCAAGTTTACCAGTTCTTGTCTGGTAAGTGTCTATCAAAAGCATTTGTGTTTTTGACAATTCCAGTTTTGCATATATATTTTGTTTGTGTTTTACAGCTGATAATCGGGATGAACACCTTCCCCTAAAGATATTAAAAGAAATGAGGTCTGTTTGTACTACAAAAATCTCAATAAGGTAATGATTATCTTTCTTTTCTTTGCATGTCTGTGGTTTTGCAGGTGGTGAAGGATCCAGAACTTCACAAGCCTCTCCTGGAAGACGACACTGCCGCTCCTGCGTGACAAGATTAAAAGACAAAATAATTAAAGTCATTCTTTTTGCTTGTAATGGAATGGCATTTTCTCTCAATATTGTAGTGAAATGATTTAAAGCAGATCTCCATCCGCTACATTGTTAAATTACATGTTTAATTACACTTATTGTTTCTTTTTACAAAAGTGGTGTTACCATTGATCTCTCTATATATAGATTAGTGGGTGTTAACTTTTATTACCTTTTTCAGTTTTGTTGCGATCTTTGGGGCTGCTTTTTTAAGAAATAAATGACTATAGCACTTTTGCATCAACCCTTTTCATGTTTGTTTTCATTTTTACAGCTTCCCTACAAAGTCTTCCTTTGTACAAAAAAATTTAAAAACAACAACCAAAATATTTTATTTATTCAGCAGACGCTTTCATCTAAAGCAGTGGTTCGCAAACCTTTCAGGCCAAGTAAAACCTTCATTCTAATCAAAGCAACCAAGTACCACCTAGTTACTTATAAGTATAAACTTGTGAGAACCTTAGTAGCAAGTGCACTCACACCATCTCGCAACCTTCCAATGCCCAGGGTAAGTGACCCAGAGTCCTTCTGTCGAGAAGAGAACACTGTGGAGACCACATCCTACTCAAAAGGAGTAATAGGAAGTACTACATAGAGAAGAAGTCCCTGTGATGGGTTCCACCTGATAAGGGAGAGACTACCGGCTTACACTAAACCACAAAAAACCCAATCAAACATTCACAAATTTGCCAAAAAAGTAGAAGACCTACATATTAGAAAACTTTTACTGTAGTTTACACTTATCACAATTCAACCAACCTGAATGCCAACTTACTTAAGAAGTTCCGACATGCAAAGTGATTGAACAGAAATTAAGACTTTGTTTGTCACTGATCATGCTATTTTCTTAAAACAATACAAGCGTTGATATGTAGGTTCATTAAAAAAAAATTGCACTGCAATACGGAACACCACTACTTTAAAGTTAATGTAAGATCTTTTTTATGCTGTACAGTGGCTTAATATTTGTTATTCAGTTACAATATTTTGTAACTGAAGACATAATAAACAGTGATTATTATGTCTTCAGTTACATCCAAACTATAGACTTGGGTTCCTTAAATTTCAAGAGTAACAAAAGGGAAACATGAGATCCACCTTAAAAAGATCAGGATCAGTACTACTATAGCCTGGATACAATATCCTAGAGACCCTTTTGGCTCAGGAGTGTGGTAAGATTTGGGTCTCATTTTGATCATGTTTATGTTTCTAAATCAGTTCATGTTATACAGTGTCTTTTCAAAAAGTAAATTATATGTGACATTTCATTTAATTTATTCATAAATTCATAATAAAGCACAGATATATTTCTTTGTTTGCTGTTAGTTCCTAGTAATTGTATTTTGGTAATTTTAGTAATAGTGTGCATTCTTCACACTGAGTTTCCCAGTACTTGTCTGGTAAGTTTTACAGCTGGTCATCATAATGATTTTGAACTTATTCAGTGCTGTACTGCTATCACAGCTGTTGTGCTGTATTCAATGGACCTGGCAAAGGAAAGTAGGACAGCAACTTGATACTGCAACTCCTACAATTATTATTCACTGTATGATTTCTTTTTGCTTATAATGGAATGCCATTTTGCCTCTCATTTTAATAGTGAAATTATGTCAACATCTACAATACCAAATCATCAAGCTACTTCTTTATTCTTACCTTTAAAACAAAAAAGTACTTTTAGAAAAAAGGGAACTTTTAGGCTTCTTTTTGAAATAAATGTCTTATCTTGCACCAGCTTTCATTATTATTATTATTTTTCTTTACCATACCATCTTCTTTAGACAGCAGTGTTGTTTTAGTATTATTTATAGTTTTTATTAATATTTTAAATAAAATTTTATTTGTAGTTTTCTTTTTCATTTTAAGTAATTGTTATGTGCTTTTGTAAATAATAATAATAATACTATTTATATTTAATTGATTTTCTATTTTGCATTTTAAGGGACATGGAACTTCCATCTGTCTTCAACGTGTATAAGAAGAGTTTTGCATGATTTCACCACCAGGTGGCTTGTATCACATACAAGTCAGCTGCTGTAGAAAATGTGAGCCAACAGAGCCTATAGACAAATGCTTAATAAATACTGTATCTAATGGCATTGCCAAGGGAAAATGGTCCAACAGGCTACCCAGCATTTGGGTTAAAAAATAACCCATAATTTTTAAGAGTGCATATTTGGAGATTAATAAATCTACAGGTGCTGGTCATATAATTATAATATCATCAAAAAAGTTGATTTATTTAACTAATTCCATTCAAAAAGTGAAACTTGTATATTATATTCATTCATTACACACAGACTGATATATTTCAAATGTTTATTTCTTTTAATTTTGATGATTATAACTGACAACTAAAGAAAATCCCAAATTCAGTATCTCAGAAACTTAGAATATTGTGAAAAGGTTCAATATTGAAGACACCTGGTGCCACACTCTAATCAGCTAATTAACTCAAAACACCTGCAAAGGCCTTTAAATGGTCTCTCAGTCTAGTTCTGTAGGCTACACAATCATGGGGAAGACTGCTGACTTGACAGTTGTCCAAAAGACGACCATTGACACCTTGCACAAGGAGGGCAAGACACAAAAGGTCATTGCAAAAGAGGCTGGCTGTTCACAGAGCTCTGTGTCCAAGCACATTAATAGAGAGGCGAAGGGAAGGAAAAGATGTGGTAGAAAAAAGTGTACAAGCAATAGGGATAACCGCACCCTGGAGAGGATTGTGAAACAAAACCCATTCAAAAATGTGGGGGAGATTCACAAAGAGTGGACTGCAGCTGGAGTCAGTGCTTCAAGAACCACTACGCACAGACGTATGCAAGACATGGGTTTCAGCTGTCGCATTCCTTGTGTCAAGCCACTCTTGAACAACAGACAGCGTCAGAAGCGTCTCGCCTGGGCTAAAGACAAAAAGGACTGGACTGCTGCTGGGTGGTCCAAAGTTATGTTCTCTGATGAAAGTAAATTTTGCATTTCCTTTGGAAATCAGGGTCCCAGAGTCTGGAGGAAGAGAGGAGAGGCACACAATCCACATTGCTTGAGGTCCAGTGTAAAGTTTCCACAGTCAGTGATGGTTTGGGGTGCCATGTCATCTGCTGGTGTTGGTCCACTGTGTTTTCTGAGGTCCAAGTTCAATGCAGCCGTATACCAGGAAGTTTTAGAGCACTTCATGCTTCCTGCTGCTGACCAACTTTATGGAGATGCAGATTACATTTTCCAACAGGACTTGGCACCTGCACACAGTGCCAAAGCTACCAGTACCTGGTTTAAGGACCATGGTATCCCTGTTCTTAATTGGCCAGCAAACTCGCCTGACCTTAACCCCATAGAAAATCTATGGGGTATTGTGAAGAGGAAGATGCGATATGCCAGACCCAACAATGCAGAAGAGCTGAAGGCCACTATCAGAGCAACCTGGGCTCTTATAACACCTGAGCAGTGCCACAGACTGACTAATTTTCTGAGATACTGAATTTGGGATTTTCCTTAGTTGTCAGTTATAATCATCAAAATTAAAAGAAATAAACATTTGAAATATATCCATCTGTGTGTAATGAATGAATATAATATACAAGTTTCACTTTTTGAATGGAATTAGTGAAATAAATCAACTTTTTGATGATATTCTAATTATATGACCAGCACCTGTAAAAGACTATTGATGTTATGGATTCCTGCAGCCATAAATCACAGCAAAAATCTGGCAGTAGTTCTTACCTCTTTTTTATCATAACAGAATGGCCCTATGTTATGTATTCCTGATTTTGTGTGCCTTGTGTTTTTTTTTTTTTTTAAATTTATTTGGACTTTAAATTGCTTTTTGCCCGGTTCTTTTTCCCAAGTCCAGTAGTCCCAAGTCCGGTGGTCCCAGCAGCTCCAAGTTCAGTGGTCCCAAGTCCAGTGGTCCCAGCACCTCTAAGTCTGGTGGTCCTAATGCCCCTAAGTCAGGTGGATCCAAGTCTACTAGTCCCAGCACCTCCAAGTTCGGTGGTCCCAAGTTTGGTGGTCTCAAGTCCGTTGGTCCCAGCACCTCCAAGTTCAGTGGTCCCAAGTCCAGTGGTCTTAAGTCCGGTGGTCCCAGTGCCCCTAAGTCGGGTGGTCCCAAGTCCAGTAGTTCCAGTACCTCCAAGTCCGGTGGTCTCAAGTCCGTTGGTCCCAAGCCTGGTGGTCCCAGTGCCCCTAAATCGGGTAGTCCTAAGCCCAGTAGTCCCAGTACCTCCAAGTCTGGTGGTCTCAAGTCGGTTAGTTCCAACGCCTCCAAGTCCAGTGGTCCCAAGTCTGGTCGTCTCAAGTCCAGTGGTCCAAAGTCTGGTGGTCCCAGCACCTCCAAGTCCGGTGGTCCCAGCACCTCCAAGTCCGGAGGTCCCAGTGCCCCTAAGTCGGGTGGTCCCATGTCCAGTAGTCCCAGCGCCTCCATGTCCAGTGGTCCCAAGTCCGGAGGTCCCAGCACCTCCAAGTTTGGTGGTCCCAGTGCCCCTAAGTCGGGTGGTTCCAAGTCCGTTGGTCCCAGTGCTCCCAAGTCCGTTGGTCCCAGTGCTCCCAAGTCCAGTGATCCCAGTGCTCCTAAGTCAGGTGGTCCTAAATCCAGTAGTTCCAGCGCCTCCAAGTCCAGTGGTCCCAGTGCCCCTACGTCCAGTGGTCCCAAGTCCAGTAGTCCCAGCGCCTCCAAGTCCGGTGGCCCAGTGCCCCTTAGTCGGGTGGTCCCAGTGCCCCTAAGTTTGGTGGTCCCAAGTCTGTTGGTCCCAGTGCCCTTAAGTCCAGTAGTCCAGAGTCCAGTAGTCCCAGCGCCTCAAAGTCCGGAGGTCCCAAATCCGGTGGTGCCTCCAGTCTGGTAGTCCCAAGTGTTCTTTCTTTCTTTAGTGGTATCAGAACAAGAAACAGTTCTGTACCCAATCGATTAAAAGTAGTTTTCGGATGTCAATCAGGATTTGTGAGGTATTCACCTACTTTTTTATTCTCCAGTAATTAAGGTTTTCACAGATATATTGTAGCCAACAAAATATTACCAACACAGAACAAATAATTTTGGTTGTCAATTATGTATCACATTCCAGCTGAACCTAAGTTTGGTGAAACTTAGAAATACAGAAAAAAAATATGATTTTCTTTGCATATTTTCCACTTCAATGTACAGTATTTATGACTGTTTCAGTCGAAACCTTTAAATTCCATGTTCTGTTTACAAACCCGATTCCAAAAAAGTTGGGACACTGTACAAATTGTGAATAAAAAAGGAATGCAATAATTTACAAATCTCATAAACTTTATTCACAATAGAATATAGATAGCATATCAAATGTTGAAAGTGAGACATTTTGAAATGTCATGCCAAATATTGGCTCATTTTGGATTTCATGAGAGCTACACATTCCAAAAAAGTTGGGACAGGTAGCAATAAGAGGCCGGAAAAGTTAAATGTACATATAAGGAACAGCTGGAGGACCAATTTGCAACTTATTAGGTCAATTGGCAACATGATTGGGTATAAAAAGAGCCTCACAGAGTGGCAGTGTCTCTCAGAAGTCAAGATGGGCTGAGGATCACCAATTCCCCCAATGCTGTGGCGAAAAATAGTGGAGCAATATCAGAAAGGAGTTTCTCAGAGAAAGATTGCAAAGAGTTTGAAGTTATCATCATCTACAGTGCATAATATCATCCAAAGATTCAGAGAATCTGGAACAATCTCTGTGCGTAAGGGTCAAGGCCGGAAAACCATACTGGATGCCCGTGATCTTCGGGCCCTTAGACGGCACTGCATCACATACAGGAATGCTACTGTAATGGAAATCACAACAGGGGCTCAGGAATACTTCCAGAAAACATTGTCGGTGAACACAATCCACCGTGCCATTCGCTGTTGCTGGCTAAAACTCTATAGGTCAAAAAAGAAGCCATATCTAAACACGATCCAGAAGCGCAGGCGTTTTCTCTGGGCCAAGGCTCATTTAAAATGGACTGTGGCAAAGTGGAAAACTGTTCTGTGGTCAGACGAATCAAAATTTGAAGTTCTTTTTGGAAAATTGGGACGCCATGTCATCCGGACTAAAGAGGACAAGGACAACCCAAGTTGTTATCAGCGCTCAGTTCAGAAGCCTGCATCTCTGATGGTATGGGGTTGCATGAGTGCGTGTGGCATGGGCAGCTTACACATCTGGAAAGGCACCATCAATGCTGAAAGATATATCCTAGTTCTAGAACAACATATGCTCCCATCCAGACGTCGTCTCTTTTAGGGAAGACCTTGCATTTTCCCACATGACAATGCCAGACCACATACTGCATCAATTACAACATCATGGCTGCGTAGAAGACGGATCCGGGTACTGAAATGGCCAGCCTGCAGTCCAGATCTTTCACCCATAGAAAACATTTGGTGCATCATAAAGAGGAAGATGCAACAAAGAAGACCTAAGACAGTTGAGCAACTAGAAGCCTAGACAAGAATGGGACAACATTCCTATTCCTAAACTTGAGCAACTTGTCTCCTCAGTCCCCAGACGTTTGCAGACTGTTATAAAAAGAAGAGGGGATGCCACACAGTGGTAAACATGGCCTTGTCCCAACTTTTTTGAGATGTGTTGATGCCATGAAATTTAAAATCAACTTATTTTTTTCTTTAAAATGATACATTTTCTCAGTTTAAACATTTGATATGTCATCTATGTTGTATTCTGAATAAAATATTGAAATTTGCAACTTCCACATCATTGCATTCCTTTTTTATTCACAATTTGTACAGTGTCCCAACTTTTTTGGAATTGGGTTTGTAAATAAACTACAGCATAACACTTGTAAAGCAATACAAGTGTTATGCTATAGTTTATTTAAACAGAACATGGAATTTAAAAGTTCTCTGCCAACCACAGTCACTGGGGAAAATTTTAGAATAACCTCAGTAATAACTCTAAAAATGTCTGCCATTACCAATAGGGAAGGAACCACTTGCTCTGTAATTCAGTAAGTCACTACTTTTTACTGATTCAAAGTGGTTGAAAGATAGATGTACATGCTCACACACACACACACACACACACCCTATAAGCTGATATATAAGTTCACACAGGAAATAACCTCAATGTGGGTTGAGGTTGTCCTCAATGTTCTCCAGATGTGGGTTGATGGGTGAGACAAGGACTCAAACACAGAGAGCAATGGGTCTTTATTGGGCTCAAAATTACAACAAAAAGACAATAAAAACTTCACATAAGACTAGACAAGAGCACATGGTGCAGGAACAGACATCTAGACCATGTGCTCATGATGAACATGACAAGACAAAAGCATATGGCCAGTGAAACAAGATCAACATCCCTGTGCTCAAGCAAAACTCAACACATGAGCACATGAACTGTCCCGGAACCCAACACTGAACCAGACAGGAGTGCAAGGATTCAGACAACATGCCCCAAACACACGACACTATAAAAAAGGTTTTATGTTTCATGCTAAAGCAGCACAAATCTTTAATTTTTAAATTGTCATTTGCCTCAATTTTATTACATCACATGAAATGTAATCTGTAAAATTTTAAGTTAGCTTAATCCATTTGTGTTGGGACTACATGAATCATTTTTGTTGCATTGACTGAAACTGGGCAGTGGATTTATAGTTCCCAGATGCTTTGCATAGGGCTTGATCAGAAGAGTAAATGTTGAAATGAAATGCTATTTTGAGTGTTTTTAGTAAAGCAAAAGACTTGCCAGTATTAATTGTTCCATTATGTTAGACGTTTTTGTGGTTAGCATTGTGCTGAAGAGTGTTTGTGGTTATAGGTGAGTGGCTACTTCCTGCACGTCACAAGTGCAAACTATGATGAAACTTTTTCTCACTGAGTAATAACTGTGAAAATGTCAGTGATACGTAATTTCTTACTTGTTCAATAAAGTCAGTGTAAAGCAATATTAAAATGTGTTCTGGGTTTGTCACACCGCAGAAAAATTTGTCATTAACCACCTAGCCAAATTTGAATGTTTAAAAAAATGCAGAGTAAATTAAATGAGTTATCAAAATCTTGAAAAAAAATAAGCAGTATTCTCAGCTCTCAAACGCTGGGGACGTGTCCGCTGTCGGCACTGAAACCACACCCACTCGCGTGAAAGATGCTCTCTCTCTCAACTTACTTGTCTAATCTAATGAGTCAAACATACTGATGCGTATAAAAAAAGAATCATGTTAGAGGGTTGCAAAATTTAGCAGAGTTACTGTGTACTACCTACTAATTATAACATAAGCACACAAGGCAATTTATACTCAATGGTGGGCACGTACTGCCAACTGTGGAACCAGATGTCGGCACCGCAAGACGGGAGGATGAAGGCCGGGACGGGAGATAGTCGGTCCTGCCCCATATCATCGGTTGTCAATAACAGCGGATTATCAGTGAATCCCAGTTCTCTCTGATGAAAGTTTGTAAAACTATCCGGTGTAAAATTATCACTGCAGAGGCGGGTGTTTGTGGTGACTGTCAGCTCTCCATCAACATGGCGCTTCACAAAACTAATCCACCTCTCCTTCATATCATCATTTTAAGGAAATTTAAATAAGGAGACCGAGCTGTTTTGTATATTATCGCAACCAGGTAATATGCATTTGCGTGACGAAGGCATAGCTAGCTAGCAAACTGTAGGCTGTAGTAACTAACGCTAATGAGAGTAACTCGCAATTGAGCGGGCGAGCCACTGATGCTAATACCTGTAGTTATTACAGTGTTAGGGGCGGGGCCATGCTCGGTGGCTCCAGTGCGTCATTGAGCCACCGTTTTAGCCCCACCCAAAAAATACTGAACACAGAATTGGTGAAAAACTGTTTAACGGTCTAACTCCACAATTCAGTACTACATAGTTCACAGTCTTTGTAATTTGTATCAGCGATACATTTGTAACATTTATAATGTGTTTAGAAACAATTCTCAGAATTGACTTTACACTGACTAAGTTTCCATGCTAGAAAATTTTATGCACTGCATAAATGAGTTTATACTAAATACATAAATATATGACAGTTCATATCTGCTGGTCTGTGTTTTTTTTTTTTGTGGTTTTGCAGGTGGTGGAGGATCCAGAACTTCACAAGCCACTCCTGGAAGACACCACTGCCGGTGCTGCATGACAAGCATGACAAGAAAAATACACAAAATAATCAAAGTTGTTCTTTTTACTTTTGTCCCAGCACCTCCAAGTCCGGTGGTCTCAAGTCCGGTGGTCCCTGCACCTCCAAGTCCTGTGGTCTCAAGTCTCGTAGTTCCAGCATGTCCAAGTCTAGTGGTCTCAAGTCCAGTGGTCCCAGCAACTCCAGGTCTGATGGTCCCAGCACCTCCAAGTCCAGTGGTCTCAAGTCTGGTAGTTCCAGCACCTCCAAGTCCAGTGGTCTCAAGTCCAGTGGTCCCAGCACCTCCAAGTCCAGTGGTCTCAAGTCCGGTAGTTCCAGCACCTCCAAGTCCAGTGGTCTCAAGTCCAGTGGTCCCAGCACCTCCAAGTCCAATGGTCTCAAGTCTGGTAGTTCCAGCACCTCCAAGTCCAGTGGTCCCAGCACCTCCAAGTCCAGTGGTCTCAAGTCCAGTGGTCCCAGCACCTCCAAGTCTAGTGGTCTCAAGTTCCGGTGGTCCCAGCACCTTCAAGTCCAGTGGTCTCAAGTTCGGTGGTCCCAGCATCTCCAAGTCCAGTGGTCTCCAGTCTGGTGGTCCCAGCATCTCCACGTCCAGTGGTTTCAAGTCCAGTGGTCCCAGCACTTCCAAGTCCGATGGTCCCAGCACCTCCAAGTCCAGTGGTCTCAAGTCCGGTGGTTCCAGCACCTTCAAGTCCAGTGGTCTCCAGTCTGGTGGTCCCAGCATCTCCACGTCCAGTGGTCTCAAGTCCAGTGGTCCCAGCACTTCCAAGTCTGATGGTCCTAGCACCTCCAAGTCCAGTGGTCTCAAGTCCGGTGGTTCCAGCACCTTCAAGTCCAGTGGTCTCAGCACCTTCAAGTCCAGTGGTCTCAAGTCCGGTGGTCTCAGCATCTCCGAGTCCAGTGATCTCCAGTCTGGTAGTCCCAGCATCTCCATGTCCAGTGGTCTCAAGTCCAGTGGTCCCAGCACCTCCAAGTCTAGTGGTCTCAAGTACGGTGGTTCCAAGTCCCAAGTTTTCTTTCTTTCTTTAGTGGTATCAGAACTAGAAACAGTTCTGTATTCAATCAATTAAAAGTAGATTCTGGATGTCCATCAGGATCTGTGACGTATTCAATTACTATTTTTATTCTCCAGTAATTAATGTTTTTTACAGATATATTGCAGTCAACAAAACATTACCAATACACAGAACAAATCATTTTGGTTGTCAATTATGTAATCACATTCCAGCTGAAACCACAGTTTGATGCAACTTAGAAATTTTCTTTGCATATTGTCCACTTGAATGTACAGTATTTATGACCATACCAGCTGAAACCTTTAAATTCCTTGTTCTGTTTAAAGAAACTATATCATAACACTTGTATTGCTTTATTTTCTGCCAACCACAGTCACTGAGGAAATTTGTGTAATAACCTCTGTAATAATTTCTGCCTTTAACCATAGGGAAGGAACCACTTGCTTTTAGTAAAGCAAAAGAGTTTTTGTTATGTTGAGTTTTTTTGTGGTTAGCATTGTTCTGAAGAATGTTTGTGGTTATAAGTGAGCGGCTACTTCCTGCACTTCACAAGTGCAAACTATGATGAATCCTTTTCTTACTGAGTAATAACTGTGATAATGTCAGTGATACGTAATTTCTTACTTGTTCATTAAGTTTCCATGCTAGAAAATTTACATTTTGTATATCTACACATGATCATTAGTAATAAAAGGTCTGATTTTTTTTCCACAAACTGTTTTTATTAGTAGGTCAGTATGTAATTGAATTAGTTTGTTACAATGAACCGGTTCGTTTACATAATCTTGCATGTCTTTTACATGTCTATATACTCACCAGCCACTTTAGGTACACCTGTTCAACTGCTTGTTAACACAAATATCTATCAGCCAATCATATGACTGCAACACAATGCATTTAGGCATGTAGACATGGTCAAGATGATCTGCTGAAGTTTAAACGCGAGTAAATGTGATTTAAGTGACTTTAAATGTTGCATGGTTGTTGTCGGGCTGGTCTGAGTATTTTAGAAACTGCTGATCTGCTGGGACTTTCACACACAACCAACTCTAGGGTTTACAGAGAATGATCAGAAAAAGAGAAAATCTCCAGTGAGCGGCAGTTCTGTGAGCGAAAATGCCTTGTTGATGCCAGAGGTTAGAGGAGAATGTCCAGACTGGTTCCAGCTGATAGAAAGGCAACAGTAACTCAAATAAGCACTTGTTACAACTGAGGTCTGCAGAAGAGCATCTCTGAACACACAACACGTCAAACCTTGAAGCAGATGAGCTACAGCAGCAGAAGACACACTGCTCCTGTCAGCTAAGAACAGGAAACTGAAGCTACAATTCACACAGGCTCACAAAAATTGGACAATGGAAGATTTCTACTGCAACATTCAGATGGTAGGGCCAGAATTTGCCAAAAACAACATAAAAGCATCTTGTATCAACGGTTCAGACTGCTGGCGGTGTAATGGTGTGGGGCTTTTTTTTCTTCCCACACTTTGAGCCCCTTACTACCAAGTGAGCATCATTTAAAAGCCACAGCCGACCTGATTATTGTTCTGACCATGTCCTTCCTTTGAGGAACCACAGATCTTCTGATGGTTACTTTCAGCAGAGTAGAGCGCCATGTCACAAAGCTCAAATGTGAAGGAAAAAAAAAAGAAAAAAATGTTTATTACCACTGCATCATTGCAAACAGGAAGTGGATTGAGGCAGGCAGAAATAACAAGTGTAAATATAGATATTATGTGTGAAGAATAGGGCAGCACCTCACACTGACTAAGAGGTGCTTACTTTAATGTGAGAGAAGAGCGCTGATACACCAGACACCTGACATTCTCAGAGACACAGACGAAGGATAGGGTAAGCTTCATCTGTAATTGTATTTTCTGGTCCACAGAATTCACAGGAAAATTAATTGATGCCGTTGATATGTTGAATTCCTGACCCCAGAAGATTATTAACATAGAACCAGAAAAATATATTTTGATCAACATGTTATAAGCAATTGAAACGTAATGTAGGAAACAGCAGACAACTGTACATAATTAATTTCATGAATTTACCAGAAATTGTTTTTGATTTGCAAAAGAAACAATGGAGGTTGAACAAGAAGTTTTCAGAATTTCAATTTGTGATCTAAGAAATGTACCAAAGTGGCTGAGAAAAACTGTAAAACATTAAGCCAACAACATGGTGAAGCAACCATGAGAGCAACTTAACTATATGAAGAAAATATATATATATATAAAATTTATTGTACAGTTAAATATATATAAAATTAACAATATAAAATACGAAAATGCAATCAGATTCCCTTCAGTTCACACATGGTACTTTTTCCACATATGTAGTTTTACATTCTGTCTTATAAACTTACATTACTACATTACATTACTAGTACTAGAACTAAAAATGCTGCTTGTTTCTGGGTGTCCATCAAAAGTATTTTATCTTTTTTTGTTGTTGTTGTTATTGTAACAGTAACAACTGTTCAGCTAAATTTTATGCAGTCTTGAATTTAAAGCCATAAAAAGATTTGAAATGGCTTAACATAATTTGCTGTTTTTATTTTGTCTGTCAAACATGTAACAAAAATTAATTTTTTGGTAATAAAAAAACAAATAATAATAATAACATTTGACTATTGTTTCGTCTATGTAAATACATTAATGTCACCTCTGTACAGCATTAAACCTCTTTGTAAATGCAGTTTTGTATTAATGTATTGTTTTATTCTGTGCTATCCTCAGACCATTGAGAAGATGGCCAGTTCCTGTGAAAATTCTGTGTATCCTGATGCTGCTGTGAGTATATAAAAAAACTCAATTAATGCATTTTTATGTGCTAAAATTGGCTAAGTTATTGGGCTTTGGCTAATTAAAGAAAGAAAGAAAGAAAGAAAGAAAGAAAACTACAACAAAGGGAATGTTATTTTATATTTATATAGTGAATACTGATTTAATAAAGCTATTTTTGTAACAGGTCTTATCTGTGTCCTTTCAGTTTCTTAGATTG
This sequence comes from Ctenopharyngodon idella, assembly GCF_019924925.1. Taxonomy (NCBI): domain Eukaryota; kingdom Metazoa; phylum Chordata; class Actinopteri; order Cypriniformes; family Xenocyprididae; genus Ctenopharyngodon; species Ctenopharyngodon idella. The sequence goes on along the minus strand of NC_067235.1, from coordinate 30,324,386 downwards.
TTAGGCTATGTTCATGTTTTCCTCTCATATAAAGTAGTTTGGAAAAAAGTGTATGTAGTAGGCTACATTACATGATTGGATTTTTTCCACTGATTTTATTTTTGGATGACTTTTAATGATCTTGTTTACTATTTTGTGAATTCCTGTGGGCATGTTGATGTTAGAGGTCTGTACGGGCTTTAAACTGAAGCCGAACCCGACCGGTACTACTAGTAAAGTTTAAGCTAGGCTATGTATTGGTTAAAACGGCAAGATCATATCGTAAAACGTTTAGAAAGACAGACACATCAAGTAGTGAAGAGACGCACAAAGACGGCAACACTTGCTCGCGCTTCATTTCATTCATATGCCAGTTTTAAACATTTAAATACACATATTAAATAATACAAAATGTGTAGCATATTATGTAGTGTTTTAGATGATAGTAGCCTGCTCTTGACAAAGCTAATTTCTGAGAGAGACAAGAGAAACGCGTCTATTTGATTTTCGCGCTGTGCTCATTTCATTAAAGAGTTTACATTCATTCGTGTATCATACATACAAGGTTACATACGACTGTGCTCAGTTTACATTTAATCGCTTTACATTATTGCGTAGTAATTTAATTTTAGTGGTTTGTGTATAATTTTGTGCTATGGCTCACCTGTTATGCAGCAAACACGAGTGACTGTGTGACCAATATTTTTCCTATCATTCAATAGATATTTGTAGTGCTGCTTTCACAGCATAATTTGCACTATAGGCTATAAGTTTTCCCTCAGTATTTTTATTTTATTTTACTTCTTATTTTTTGTCGTATCGCAAAAAAAAATAAGTGTATAAAGTAATTAGTAGTGCGGTCTGCTGTGTTGTGAACAAAAGAGCGCGCGAGAGCGGGAGCACATGCGCAAGGCACTTCTGTCAGGCTATATAAATTATATGTGCTCCCAAAATCGCGCGCTCTTTCGGTCACAACACATTCGACTACACGCAAAACTTATATGGCATCTTAGTTACGAACCCGACCCGAACCCGAAACTTTTCATGAAATGAACGGGTTCTTCGGGACCCATCGGGCTCGGGTCGGGTAGCAGACCTCCTTAAGTTTGTATCTGAGGTTCACTCCATTAGGATGTTGTAACAAGCAACAGGATTGAATTTCATTGTGCACCACTGATATGTCAGAATTTCTGCCTGCTTTCCCCACTGAATTTCATTCAAACGAAGCCTGATTAAAGTTTTGGAAGAGCCTGCCTGCCAAACTGAATTTGATTTCTGTTTGGATTCTTGTAGTTTTTGAATCTTATCTGAAGTCTGTTATTTCCCTTTACATTTATTAATTTGACAGACGCTTATCCAAAGCAGCTTACAGTGCAATCAAGCTATTTGGTTGGTGATGAAGAACTTGTGACAGGTACATTGTTGATCTCATGTTCTGATTTTGTTCCACAGGCTGCACAGCAGTCAACAAAAACAAGTGTTTAATGATGAGGACACTCTCAATCTCCCTGCAAATTATGCAGTTGGCTGGATGAAAACTCTGGATGATGAAAAGTTAATTTCTACCATGACCATTCCTGGTACCCATGATTCCATGGCTCTTCATGGAGGACCACTAGCTAAATGTCAGGCATGGTCACCAGAGAACCAGTTAAAGGCCGGGATACGATACTTCGACTTGAGAGTGTCTGGCTTAGGATTAATAATTATGCATGGACCGATTTGCCAATTTATAACATTGTCAAGCGTTCTCAAAAAAATTAGGGCATTTTTAGATGATTTCAGTAAGGAGATAGTGCTTGTCAGAGTTAAGCCCGTTTTTCCTATGAAGGGAAAAGTTCCGAAGTTAGTTGAAAACATGATTAAAAATGCTACAGATATCTGGGTTAAGCCGTCAGTTCCGAGGATTGGTGAAGTAAGAGGAAAGATTGTTTTTGTTCAGAAAGACAGCTTTAAGTTAGGCATTATTTTGTCTGAAACTGACCAAAAAGGAGACTATATAGTAACTGATGTTAAAGTCAAAGAGGAAAAGATTAAAAAGCATCTGGAAGAAGCTGCTGAACAATGTAGTAAAGGTACTGGTCTGAGTCTGAGCTACTCGAGTGGCACGAGCTTGCCTAAGTCTATTAAATTTTTGCCAAATGCATTGGCAAAGGAAATCAATCCTTGGTTGTATGATCATCTTAAAGAGGAATTTAAAAAGAAACCCAAGCCTTGTTTTGGGATCATAGCCATGGACTTTCCAGGTTTTGACTTGATTCAAATGGTCATCAAATTCAATAGGCCTACCTAAGATTTTTCAGTCTTTACTTTTTCCTGTGGGTTTATCAGGAAATTAATGTTCTTGTTGCTTTCATCAGATAATTGAGAATATTTAAACTTACAAATTATATAATCAATATTTTAGGTGTGTTATGTTATTTCAATAATAAGATTTTTTTTGTTGTCTTATGGGTTTGGAACAACATTAGCATGAGCAAATGATGACAAAAGTTCAGAGTGAACTCAAAAAAAAAAAAAAGGTATGGGCAAAACATCTAAGGCTCAACAATTAGTTTAGATTTTGATTAATTTGTGATTTTTATTTTCAGTAATGAATCTCAATATTGTCTAGAAATATTTTTATATTTTTAAAGTATGATCTAATTATAAATTTGCTAAATTTTTTACTAAATTTTTTTCTTCACAAAAAAAAAAAAAAAAAAAGCAACAAGCTGGAAATATACAGCTATAATGTCTATAAATGTATAAACATTACTGATTGGTGTGTCGTTTTAACACATTCTTAACTGTCTGATGTGATGTATGATCATTATTTCTGCACTAATAAAGCATTACAATCCCTGGCTCATCAGCTTATTGTTGAAGTTGACAAAGTCAACATGAAATGATAATGAATTACTTTTTAAATACATGCTCTAGGTATTAGCTTCCATCACTTTATCTATTAAAACATGAACGAAAGCTGGAATACTTGGTGTTGTTTGGCGCATATATTAATGAGTCTTACTTACACAAAACACACAAATAATCCACACTAAATGCATCGTGTGAACAGAGCATTAATTTCTAATAAATAGAAAACGGGATGCATTCCAAATACATGAAAACAGCTTCTTAACACGTTCATAGATAATCTGCAGTGTAGTAATTTGTAAATGTAAGTTATTTTAACCACTAAGAAACGTTACATGCACCCACAGTCTCGCTCTACTACCGTAATAGCAATAAACAGCAGATAGATGGCGCTGTTTGAATATACAATAATCAATTATTTACAGTGCATTTCAAATTTGCTGTGAAACCATTAAATCTTTCTTTTATAGGATTCACCATTGTGGAGTGAGGGTAACATATGTTACCATTAACAATAACAACATTGCTTACATCTCCCATAAGTCATCATGAGCATCATACCTGTTATACCTGTTAAACTTGAACTCTATGAGTAAGTCTCTGCCGCGAAAAACAAAATAAAACTCTGCCTTAAAAAAAAAAATCCCACAGGGAGTCGTGCCATCTTTATTCTGGACTGAGACTCGCATAGACGTGCCATACAAGGTGAGTTTGAGTTAACAGTGTTTCTTAAGATAATATAATGAACTTAAAAAAATAAATAAATAAAGACAAAAAAATTAAGGACAATAATTTTAATATTAATGAACAAACTGAGCATGGTTAAACAGCCTGTAGCACCACAACTTCTTTATTAGAAACATAAGCCGCTGGATTTTTGCAGTTTCCTCCTCCTAACTTTGATTCAGGTCTAAATTTGTTTTGATAAATAATCATATTCATCTATTGTATTTACATACTATTATTATAATTTAAAATCTATTTAAAGTGTTAAATGTCTATGCTTCGTATCCTCCAAACCTGATATGAATTTATGTACAAAAATGATGAGCAGTAATCATTTTTTGTCCTTATCGTTTCATGCAGTTAAACAAACAGGAGGTTCAGCCATTGTTACCTGTGGGAAGATTTGTCTGCAGCATCATGTCTCTGACAGTGTCTCAGGGTGAGGGAATAACGGTCATCACCGTCACCTCAAACCCAAAGAGCAAATGGCCTGTACTGTGTCAGATTCTGGCTTCTCTGTGCTGCAGTCCAGTGTGTTTTGAATTTCAGATTATGAAAGGAAAGCTGACAAACATCCACACAGCTCTTGCGGTGAGTCAGTTAATTTAAACGCGAAACATCTTTGAGTTTCAGGCCTTGTCATTTTAGGCTACTTTGAATAGATTTAATTGAAACACTATGGCCCATCACATTGACGAGACCTGACAACAATGAACTGAAACAAGGGAACTTAAATACTCAGATAAATTAGGATAATTAAAGAGACACCTGAACTGAATAAATGAATCACATTAGTGTCCATGACGACAGATAGACAGTGCAAAATGAACACGAAGTCCAAACAAAGTGAAACTGTGACAGTACGCCCCTCCTGAAAGGCGCGACCTTGCGTCATAACGGAAAAGATGAGGGAAGGAGGGTGGTGGCTCTGGAGGCGGATGAGGAGATGGCAAAGAGATGGTTAGAACAGGCAGATAGGAGGAGGCTTTGGTGGAGGGCAAAGATTTGGGAGCGGGATGGATAACAGGACAGTCCAGGGTGGTGAGGATGTTGGATAAATCCAGGAAAGGATGGAGACCCAGGCCACAGCCTGGAATGTGCTCCATGGTGGTGTCGCTGGAGGGAGGAGCCATGGTGTGAAGATGTTAGACATCACATTTGGGGCAACTGGAGGCGACGACGGTGATGGAGGTGGAGCCCACTGTGCAGACGGAGAGCCGATGGGGTGGAAAGAAACTGAAGACCTAGGCGGCTGCGATTGAGCTGCAGCGACGACCCCCTGAGATGGAAGTGGGGATCCAGAGGTCAGAGGTGGAGCTGGAGCAATCAAGGTCAGAGGAGGAGCCTGAGGGAGGGCAGAGCTTGCCAGAGCTGAAGGGGTGGAGGGCCGGAGAGTAGCAAACAACCTGCAAGTCCACAGCGGAGACATGGCGATGTCTGACCCAGCTGAAGCTGACGTTCCGAGAGAGCTTGGCGAGGCCGAATGGCCGATGGCCCATGCTGGAGCCGAGGGAGGAAGGAGTGGAGGTGCAGGAGCCAGGGTGATGGGTCGAGGTGGAGCAGAGCCTTCAGAAGCTAGAGGTGGAGTCATCCAGGCGGCGATGGCTCCCATCGGGTCCGAGGGGTAGCCATGCCACTGAGAGGAGGCTGAGGTGAAGCTGAGGGACTGATGGGAGGTAGCGATGACTGGGTGGTAGGAATGGCTGAGGGCTAAGAGGAGACTGACAAACGACATTGATGAAAAACATTAGGTCCATAAGGGCAGTTTGGAGAGGTGGTGGGAGAGGAAGGCTGGGTGGGGTTAACAGGACTGAAGAAGATAATTCTGATGAGAGCAAGAGGCACAGGGAATTTGACTCTCCACACACACACAAACTCTCCATAAAGTCCAGGCAGTACTCACTCTCAGTGGTTCTCGCTGCCATTCCCTCGTACTCCCGCAGCGATGGATGACTCAGTCGGCCCGCACACCTGGTGAGACGAGGTCTGCTTATGCTCAGGTGTGATGTCAGGCTTGATTGCTCCTTCTGGTGTGGGCTCCGACATCGCAGCCGAAGTATCCCTCTGTCTGCAGTGCGCATGTACTGTCATTCCTCGCAGCGGGGTGGTACTGCGCTGGGCAGTGGTTTGGGAGTGGGGCTGGTGGTGTCCTCGACAATGAATGCTGATCCGCAGGAAACCAGCACCCACTCCACAAACTCCCTCGAGGCACCTCCCCGGACAACTTCGTGTGGCGGTGTTGAGGCCGGTGAGCAGGAACAAGCACAGGTGGTCGTCCGGGAAGGTGGTTTGATGGGCGAGATTCAAATAGTCTGTTAAAAGTTCCTTGAGGGAGTGATTTCCCTGTTCAAGGCATAGGAGTTAAACGGCAGGGAGATCCATGATGAAAAATAAAGTAAAAAAAACCACACTAAACACACCAAAGAGAAAAAAGCCGCTAGTCACTTTGTGGGTTGGGTCTTCTGTCACACTATGGCTGTATTAACAAACACAACGAAGAAGATGAAGGTCCTGGACAGTCTTTAATAGTATCCACAGGTAAATCCAAATATAGGCAGGCAAGCAAACACAAACATCACATTGACGAGACCTGACAACACTGAACTGAAACAAGGGAACTTAAATAAACAGGTAAATGAGGATAATTGAAGACGAATAACGAATCACATTGGTGTCCATGACGACAGATAGACAGTGCAAAACTAACACAAACTCCAAATGAAGGCAAACTGTGACACAATGCAAGTTGCTTTCAGTTAAGACAGCTCAAACATGCATTTAGTCTGGGACTAGGCTTAAGCCTTGTCTGTGAAACCAGGGTTTGGAAAGATACACAAGATTTAAGATACTTTAAATGTTTTACAACATTTCACAATTTGGATGATTTGAAGTTGACACTAAGTCCAAAGTCCCTTTCAAGGAAAGTCTGTTAACTCGGCAGCCATATTTGCAACGTCTCTGGGCAACTAGAGCGCAACAGAGCCTGTCAAACTTTTTCAGCGGCGCTGGTTCCAGAATTATTTTCTCCATTCTATTTTCATATAGAGATTTTTAAACACAATTACTTTAAAAATAAGTTGAAATAATGTGGGCTAATGTCTTCAACAGAAGCAACAACCTTGTAGCTCACAGTAGGTCTGTATTTGAAAGTTTTTAAGTTATTGTTAAAATCTATTTCCCTATGGAGAAAATGAATGGAGTTTTTACTTCCGGGACCAGACTGTTGCACTCTTTGTATTTACCCACCTCTAGATGGTCATCAGAGGACTAGATATCATGATGATAGTGTTGTCGGTCCTTCAGCTCTGTGTGACGATCAGTTTCTGTGTTTTGACTGGGAAAGCTTTGTGCGAGAAGGATGAAGATGCAAAGGTACTGTATCATCACCACAATCACATCAAACAATCAGTCAAATCCACTGTGATCATGACAGATTCTGAGAGCTGCTCTGTGTGTTCATGTTTGTTTGTGCTTTTGTAGGATCCAGAAGTTTACAAGCCGCTCCTGGAAGACGACACTGCTGGTGCTGCATGTTAGAGAGACAAGATTAACACACAAAATAAACAGTTCTTCTTTTTTAGTAACGGAATGGCATTTAATGCCTCAATATTGTAGTGAAATGATTTAAAGCAGATGCCCTCCATCTGCAACACTGTACTCATTAAATTGCACTTATCCCCCCCCCCTTTTTTTTTTTTTTTTTTACAATTTCCCTACTATGTTTCACTTTGTAGAATAATTAAAAAAACCAAAAACCAAACAAAGCAACCAAGTAATACCTAGTCATTAAAGGGATAGTTGAAAACTCTGTCATCATCATTTACTCACCCTCAAGTTGTTTCAAACCTGTATTAATTTCTTTCTTCTGATTACCCATATTCTTCAAAATATATTCTTTTGTGTTCAGCAGAATTAGTAAATTCATACAGGTTTGGAACAACTTGAGTTCACCCAAAAATAAAAAGGCTGTCCACCCTCATGTCATTCAAAACATATATGAATGTATGTACTTTCTTCTGTGGAATACAAAAGATGACTTTTTTTAATGACTCAGAGTTTTTTTGTTTTGATTTGCTCGTTTGCTTTATTTTAATATCTTGCCCATACAATGAAAGTCAGAAACTCATTTAACCATAAACATATAAGTAAAATCATATGGAAATTATACAGAAACTCAAAATTTCTTCCACAACTGACACCACAGAGTTTACCGGTATTTTGTTGCTAATGTGTGAATGGTCTCTCAACAGTAAAAAATGCTGTTGCTTGTGTGAACAGCATATTTGTGTATTTACCGTGATGCAGTGAGACCCAGTCAGATCAAGAAATGATGGATAAAAAATTATTTTATTTATAAGTAAAGAACAATATAAATAATAAAACAATATATCGTTAAATGAATTTAAGTAATAATCAGCTTTTTAAAATTAAGTAACAAAGTAACAATAAACCAATCTGTAACAAAATACATCTGAGTAAAAATTATATTGCCACGAAAGTAAAAGGAGCAAAAGGGCCCTTCTTGCTACAAGCGGGATGCAAGAGCAAGAAAGAGAGGCAATGCAGGGACTTTGCAAACACTTAAGATCATATATATGTTAAGATCAGATAAGGAAAGACTAAAGTCGATCACTGTCAAAAAATAACCTCAGCTCTGACCTCTTGGTACTACATCCTGCAAGAGTAGATAAGCATTGTGGTTTCAACACTCTTGAAGCAGAAAGAGTCAAATAAACATTTTCATCATGTTAAAAGATGAACTACTGAAGCAGAGTGGGATTTACAAGCCTTCGATTGCACTGATTGCAGTGTTTTTTGATCTGGACGAGCTACAGAGACTGTAACATCATACATCTGTTTCTGTGAGGATACATGCATTCCTACCAGGACATTCTTATCATTCAAAAACCATAAATCATGGTTTACTGGGAAACTCAAACAGCTTTGTCACGCCAAAGAGGATGCTTACAGAAGTGGGGATAAAATCTTGTGTAACCAGGTCTAAGGAACATCACCAAGTACATGACCCCATGACCTCAGTCAAGCTTCTGAAGTTTGTAGATGACACCACAGTCATTGGCTCTTCCAGGATGGTGACACGTCTGCATACAGTCAAGAAGTCGAACAACTGGCTGTCTGGTGCAGTCATAACAACCTGGAGCTGAACACGCTCAAAACAGTGGAGATGATAGTGGACTTCATGAGAAACAGCCCAGCACTCCCCATACTCACCATCATGAACAGCACCATGGAAGCAGTGGAGTCATTCCTGGGCTCCACCATCTCTCAGGACCTGAAGTAGGACAATCACTTAGACTCCATTGTGAAAAAGGCCCAGCAGAGGTTCTACTTCTTTTGCCAGCTGAGGAAGTTCAACCTGCCACAGGAGCTGTTGACACAGTTCTACTCAGCCATCACTGAGTCTGTCCTATGTTCATCTATGTTCATTCAGCCACCAAATCAGACATCTGGGGAACTACAAAAGACAGTCCGGACTGCAGACTGCCCACCTTCCAGGACCTGTACTTTTCCAGAGTGAGGAAAAGGGCAGGTAAAATCTTCACAGACTTCACTCACCCCGGCCACAACCTATTTGAACTGTTGCCATTCGGACGGCGCCTCAGATCACTATAGGCACTAGGACATCTAGGCACAGGAAGTTTCTTTCCACAGGTTATTTCCCTCCCTATTTCCCTCAGTTAAATGCCTTGCAAGTGCAATACCCCACATTTTTTGTGCAACATCCTTGTAAATTCATTTATTCACAATACTGTAAATATTTCAGACTAAACCTCTCTGTGCCTTTATAACTTTTTATTTCTATTTGATATTCTTAAATGTTATTATGTGTCTTGTTATATTTATTTGTGTGTACTGGAAGCTTCAATACCAAGGTAAATTCCTTGTATGTGCAAGCACACTTGAAAATAAAGCTCTCTCTGATTCTGATGTCTAGAAACCATAAGAATACTCTTTTTTTTCACTTTGATTCCAGTTAAGACAATGAGTTTATGCGACACATGTGATATGAGACAGGATACCAGACTTTGTAGACAAAGATAAGAAAGATCAATATAGGAGATAAGATAGTATGTCTCAACTTCTGGAGACGTGGCAACAAAATTTAGACACGCATCTTCAGGGCACACTCTTAAGAAAAATGGTTCTAAACAGTACCAAATTAGGATTCTTTGGCTTGTAACAATAGCAGAACCCTTTTTAATGCTAAATAGAACCCTTTTTATAAGGTTCCATAAAGAACATACAATTTGACATGGCAAATTGCAGCAAAAATGACAGTGCTATAACATCAGCTGTTAGCTGAATACATTAATAAATAATAACTGACATTGAACATAATATGAAGATCAAGTTCCAGTGAAATATCTTCACAATCCTCTATGATGTCTTTACGTCTTTCATTATGTGTGTATTCCGAGTGGCAGTTTCTCTCTGCAGGTGATGAGGTTATGGTATGTGACAGCATTTGAAATACACAATTGAGCTGGTCACACATGTTCTGAAAAGAGAAAAAGACATGATTGGTAGGAAACCAGTTACAATTTTTAAAGTTAAAATTTTAAGAAAGAAATCATTTACCTGTTGAGAGTGTGTTGACAGTCTCTGTGTTGTATAGCTGAGCTCTTGAAAATCAGTAATGAGGCTTTGACAGTTACAGATTTGAAAAACAAAAAGGCGGGAATAAAGAACCCTAAACTGTAACACAAAGAACCATTTCAGCATGTAAAGGGTTCTTCAGGATGATATAGTTCCAAATAGAGCTGTTACAACATGTAAAGAACCTTTAAAGAACCAGCAGAGGTGAACTAAATGTCTGAATAGAATATATGAATATATGAACTATGAGTATATGATATCAAAAGATATAATAAATAAAAATAACATTCATAAATGGATTGATTCAAGAATAATGTTTGAAAGGATTAATAGGCATAACCATAAAAGAATAATCATAATAATCAGCATAATTTTTCTTATACACCATAGGTAATATTATAGTCATTTTACGGTAATTTACCAGGATTGCTGTGTAAAAGGGGCTAATCACTATACCCAAATAGCCTCCACAGTTACCAGATCTCAATCCAATAGAGCACTATTGGGATGTGGTGGAACAGGAGATTTGGATGTGCAAATCTACAGCAACTACTTTTCCAGCACTTTGTTGAATCTATGACATTAATAATTAAGACAGTTCTGAAGGCAAAAGGGGGCCCAACCCGGTACTGGTGTACCTAATAAAGTGGCTGGTGAGTATATATCGATATCACTGTTATATTTATAATACATTTTATTTGTTATACTTTATGCTTTTCAGCAAATACATCAGAAACATTTTGCCCCCTTTATGAAACCCTTGGCAGTCAGTGCTTAATGTGTTGGACATGTCTCTACTGTCCTCAGTTCAGTGTACTGTTGGAGTAACTAGAGTGCTGAATGAGATGACAAAAACCGGCATCATAGGATCATATACGCTGGTATAAAATTCTCAGACACCACTTCTTTGGCTCTCAGGGCCCAATATCTCGGGGCCCAAAGCAATCTTTTATGACTATTTAACAAGTTTGTTTGCCCATATAATCTTTAAGGTATTAGGTTAGCTAATTTGGCTTGCTGTCCACTGATGAGGGGCTCAGTGAAGCAGCTTCAACTCGAGCTCTGATATACCCCCCACACAGTGAATAAATATAGGATATGATTACATAGGGCAAGGTACCTGAGATGAAGGTGGAGTTTAGGGAGGTGGAGGGATGCTGGAACAGCTGAGACTGAAGAGAGGTAAGCAGCTGCTTACTGTGGCTGTTGATTGGAAGATTAGATGGGCTCACTCTTCCCTAAATTACATTTAGGAACTTCACTTTGACTGCTTAGGATTTTTTTTTAATTACTACTGCTGCCCAGATGAAAATGTGTAACTATTCCAAAAAAGCACTGTCCTGACCTCCACTGGGAAGGGAATATAGAGGCCGGACCTCTTGGGACTTTAATTGAATACTCCTGAACTAGACCAAGCAAAGTGACAGAACCCTGACACTCAGGCATCTTTGTAAACTGCCAAATGAAAAAATGTAGAGAGTTAGGAATGAAACGTCTAGATAAAATGTGCAATAAAAAAGAAAAAAATTGTGTATTACCATTGCATCAATGTGATGCAAACAGGAAGTAGATTGGCATAGGCAGAAATAACATGTGTAAATATAGATATTATGTGTGAAAAGGGCAAGTTGCCGGTCCTGGTCACCTCCGGTAAGCTAGTAGATTTCACAGATCATAATAATGATGTTAACGGAAGTGTTAACTGAGCCAAACTGCACTATGAAAGATTTCACAAAACAGAATGGATAAGGACTCATCGAAGGATTAACTGACCAAAACTGTCTGTGAAAGTTTTCACAAATCAGAATGTTAGGGAAGAATTAACTGACCAAAAATTGTGAAATTTTTCACAAATAACAAATAGTCTATTTAAGCCTAGTATGACCCGACTAGATGATCATTTTTAAACTTATAAGCTGATTTATCTAATGGCTTGGACCATTATTCTTTGACACAGCCTGTCATTATTGCACAAGAAAAAGAGGACAGAGCAGTGAGAAACACACTGAAACGCAATAAAATGCGACTGTGAAAGTTTTCACAAATCATGCTCAATCTAAAACGAGTGCTTTTGTATTACTGTGATTTGCGTGTTCATTGGAAATAGACGTTAAACAAGAATGCCTATTTTTCACATTCCTGACTAGCGGACTTACCACGGAGTTTATTGACAAGTGCTTTTCTGTGAAAAAATTCACAAATCAAGCAGGTCAAGATGACACTGTTTTCAGTCTTCATAGTGTCCAACTTTTGGAGCTATGCATTATAAAAGTCAATATGAAGGGGGAAAAAAAACAGATTTTAGACCGGAGGACCGCGTCACCTGATTTCACAGAACATGAAGAATGACATGCGATAGGCCTGTTATTTGCATGTCTACAACAGCACACTGCAGATTCATAACCAAACGATATCTGAATATCAAACCACAAACTATCTTCACTGCGGTTACCCTATACGGCCTATAAGAAGAGGCGCTTACTTTAACGGGATAGAAGAGCACAAAAGCATCTCGACGAAACCAGCGCTGATACACCAGACACCTGACAGTCTCAGAGACACAGACGAAGGATAGGGTAAGCTTCATCTGTAATTGTATTTTCTGGTCCACTGAATTCACAGAAAAATGAATTGATGCCATTGCCGCAGAAGACTATTCAACATAGAACCAGAAATATGAATTATTTTGATCAACATGACATAAGCAATTGATAAGGAAACAGCAGACAATTGTACATAATCAGATTTCATGAATGTCGGCTACCAAAGCATTGGCAATTTTAAAAAAAAACACTTTTCATGTGCACAAGTGAGACGGTATGGAGGTTGAACAAGCTAGTTTTGACAATTTCAAATTGTGATCTAAGAAAAGTAGTTATCAAAACGACTGAGAAAAACTGCAAAACATTAAGCCAACATCATGGTGAAGCGACCATGAGAGCAACTTAACTAATTATATATAATTAATTGCGCTGTCAATCGATTAAAAAAACGAATTAATTGCACATTTTCTGTAATTATTTGTGATTAATTGAACACAACATTAAAGTTTTTAATATAGGCCTATTTTTATATTGTAATATTTTCACATTGAATCTCCAAAATAATGTAGAAAAAACATACAGACAGTATTTTAAATGTGTGTTTAATGGCATATTTTTACTACACACTATGAATGAAGGCCTTTATACACAATACAATACCAGTACTGTTACTGTTCTCTATTAAAGTCTCTATAAAATGGATTTTTTTTTTTTTTTCTCAATAGCCATTAATAGCCATTCAACATTACAGTATAATGGAAAGCTATCATTAATAGGCTTTAATTTAACATCTTTTGATTGAGTAGCTAAATACTTTTTTTCCACATTTTACAGTCTTATAAACTTAAGTTGTTTGAAAATATTGATTTACAAAGAAAACGTAGAAGTATATAGTATAAAACTAATACTAATAACTAGTAGTTTACTGAAAGTATACTTCAAAGTGTACTTTAATAAACTACAAAATGTGCTACTATTATTTAACTATCAGCTATTTATTTTACTATTTATTTAACTGTCACCTCTGTACAGCATAAAAAAAAAATTGTAAATGCAGTTTTGTATTAATGTATTGTTTTATTCTGTGCTATCCTCAGACCATTGAGAAGATGGCAGTTCCTGTGAAAATTCTGTGTATCCTGATGCTGCTGTGAGTATAAAAAAAAAAAAACTGAATGAATGCATTTTAAGTTATTGTAAGTTTGGTTAATTAAAAAAAGAAAGAAAGAAATCAAGCGTAGCATGTTAGTTCTGGCAGGTCACGTTAGTCAAGCTCGCATCAGTTGACACTCAGCTGATTCACATTGTCCTATAGGAATGCGACGCCTATCACTGCATTCGTATATATACGGCCCATTCAGTATTATCAGCAGCTTTATTGCATTGCTCAGGAGCTAATTACCCTCCCCCATCCCCAGCTCCTCCTTTGTCCAGTCAGGACTTGCCCTTCTAATATTTCTCTTGATCAAACTAATTTCTTCAATTATGTTGTTACATTAATTATTGTCATTATAAAAAATTAATGATATTGCAATATTTTGGTTCTGTTCTTTTTACTGCTCTTATCCATGCTAGGCTGAACCATACCGCCAATCCAAACTGGATACTAACTGTCAGTCATCTTTGGCAATAGTGTTATAACTTGGCTTATAACTGTTAAAGTTATAAGCCAAATTATAAGCCAAGACACTGCACGTATACCCGCTGAGCTATTTTTTGTTTAAAACGGCAAGATCATATCATAAAACGTTTAGATAGACAGACACATCAAGTAGTGAAGAGTTTGACTTGCTATTTGACTTGCTCGCGCTTCATTTCATTCATATGCGGCTAGTTTGCATTCAATCATGTATCATAACGTACGATGTTTTACACATTTAAATACACATATTAAATAATACAAAATGTATATGATGTAGTGTTTTAGATATTAGTAGCCTGCTCTTGACGCTGATTTCTGAGAGAGACAAGAGAAACGCGTATTTGATTTTCGCGCTGTGCTCATTTCATTCATAGAGTTTACATTCTTTCGTGTATCATACATGCAGGCTATTTGGTTTGCGTCTGTGCTCCGTTTACACTCATTCACTTTACACATTAGGCTATTACGTATGTGTAACTAGTCCACTCGGCGAGGTGACTACATATGATTTTGTGCGTTTACCCTGGCTCACCTGTTATCAGTGGCGTAACTTTGTTTTAAAAAAGTGGGTGGGACAGGAATGTGTGTGTATCATTACAATAATAAATGCACAAAATTTATTGACATAGACCTCATGTTTAATATGATAGTTTCGTCCTTACATCTACTATAATACAATATATAGTTAGTCTCGAAAGTACTTACATTTGTCAGTAAATACGTAAATCCGCGTCTGTTATTAGATTACTCTGATAGACTAAAGGTAGAACTTTTGTTCAGCATGCCAGAGGTTCTGGGTTCTAATCCGCCCTCGTGTTATTTATTTTATTTTTTTCTCATTAAAACCAAAGATGTTCATCAGTGATTGTTTATCAAGAGCAGAGACACGTTTATGTGCATTTTGTTTGTGATTTCACCGAAACGAATAGAGTCTGCCGCCGCAACATCGATAGATTGAAGCGCTCGTCCATGTGAAGACTGCGCATTGTGCACGAGCGCAGAGAAAACGGTTGCGCCACTGATAACAGCGGCAACGAGCACTCAACCTGATTTCAAAAACGACACATCCCAGCGCCAGATCGCTTATTATTTAACACAAACGAACGAATTGTTGATATGTTTCTTTTGTATTAGTATACATCCGTGCCGCGAGATGTTTCAAAAAGTGGTGGGAACAATATCGACCCTGGCAAAAAGTGGTGGGGACATGCCCCACCCGCAAATTACGCCTATGCCTGTTATCCAGCAAACACGAGTGACTATGTCTGACGAATATTTACTATTCGGTAGATATTTGTAGAGCTGCTTCCCCTGATTTATTTGCACTATAATAAGTTTTCCTTTAAAAAATGTTACGAATTCTTTTTAATCTAGGGGTTTTGTAGAGAACATAAAGTAAAAATGTGATTAAATAAATGGACGGTGAGAAATCTCTTTTTCCCCTAGCCCAGCTCTTTTCACTTTCACAATTGATATCTCATAAAAGGTTCACACCCAACCCTCTATTAAACACTATAAAATAAAAGAACACCGAACCAGAAATATACTTGAGCTTGTTTTATTATTCAGGGCTTAACAAAAGTCAAACGAATATAAAAGATATACAAATGTCAGGGTAAATAATCAACTTAAATAACCAAGGCGTCAGGAGAGAGCAAATGCCAAAACAACAAGCAAAACAAAGTCTTAGCTACTAAAGGTTTTAACAAAATAACTTCCCTGCCAAAAGAATATAAAATTAAAGACAATAATCTTACCTCTCTCCCTGACTAAAGACAAACAGGTGAGAAATTTAGAAAGGG
Organism: Ctenopharyngodon idella; assembly: GCF_019924925.1. NCBI lineage: Eukaryota > Metazoa > Chordata > Actinopteri > Cypriniformes > Xenocyprididae > Ctenopharyngodon > Ctenopharyngodon idella. The sequence continues at coordinate 30,308,220 of NC_067235.1, read as the reverse complement.
AATAAACTCAAATAAATCGGCGCCCATCTCCCTACACAGGTTGACAGAGCCAGACTCACACAGAATCTCAACAGTAATGTTATTGTACCTAGTGATGGCCGATTTCGAAACACTGCTTCAAGAAGCTCCGAAGCTTTATGAATCTTTTGTTTCGAATCAGTGATTCAGAGCATGTATCAAACTGCCAAAGTCACGCAATTTCAGTAAACGAGGCTTCGTTACGTCATAACTGTTTCGAAACAGTTTGACATTTCAATGTTTCACCGGTAGAGGGCGATTATCTCTGTGAACCCATGAATCATGCGGATTCACTGAGAACCATTGAACAAGTGTCTATGTGCTTTACCCTATGGTCAAAGAATATACACTAACAAGAAGCGACACTTAATAGAACGTTCCATTGCAACACCGGCGCCCAGCAGCAGCCCTGCGTTTCCGCCATTTTGGGGTGAAAGCGAGTCGGCAGTCCACTAGTTTCTACGGCAATATCAGCTGCTTTGTTAAAAAAAAAAAAAAAAACATACATTAAAGCTGAAATCCAACTTGAATGATGACAACACAGAATAAAATACTATCACTAGTGATCATCATATCCTTTTTACAGTTTATTTTACACACTTTGTGTTTAAGTCTTCCACTTTTTTCACAAAACCTTCGCTCTCTCAAAACCCAGTCAGTTTGGGTTGAAATTCTTTAAAAGGCTTATAAACACTGAATTATTACCAACATATGAAATTAAATGAAGGACATGCATCAGAAAAATTGGGAATGTTGGACAATAAATATATGAATATAACAGCTTGATTTTGCAGTGTTGTCTAATGTCCGTTAAAGCAAAAGTGTCCAAAAGTGGGAATTATGCTATAACGGACACAGCAATGCATTATGTATTATAAGATCATTATGTTTGTATCGTGATCCATTAAAAAGTACAATATAGCCTATTTCAATTCAGACCTAGATATTATTGCTATTACTCCACTAGGTCTAAAATATATTGTTTGCGGCAAACATGATGATCTTAAATTTATTAATTATTAATTTACTATTAATAAATGTGTAAAGTTGCATAAAATGGAAATACTCAATAAAGTGGGCTAACTATGTTACCTCAGATGGTTGAATGGTTGGATTCCACAACTGGTAAAATAAAACACACATAAGACAATACGACATTTACTGTGGGAGCCATACAATTTACTGGTGACTTAATTTAAAAAACTGTTCTATTGCGCTTCTGATTTGGCAGTGAAATTCGCCGATTTTGGGTGCGTAAGATGTGAAGGATTCTATGGTCCAGTTAGTATTTTCACCCCATAATGGCGACCGCGCTACCGGAGCGCCATCTAGTGGCTGTTACCCAAAAAATATCAAAGTGTCGCCTCTTGGGTTCTAAGCTCTTTACTATGGTTTTACCTGATCTCTGTCTGATTAGTGTTACACATTTGTAGACGTTTTAATTAGACATTAGTATAATTAAAATGAATATTGGTGGTTATTAATCTCTTATTGGCCTGTTTAGCTTGAACAATGGAACAAACAAAACAAGCCCTGAAAATTGCTAAAAGAACACATATTATACAGACACTCTATATTTAATTTTATTAGATGATTAGTTAATTGCATTTGATAGATTTTACTTTTAATAAAACATTTGCAATAGATTTGTAAAAGGTGTTTTTATGCATGTTTAGCGTGAGTTTTGTGGCATTTACACTGTTCTGACCACTAGGGGTCACCGTGGAGACGGGTGTCAGATTGTTTCGAAGCCTCGACACATTACGGCACATTTGCTTCAACCGTTTCAGTGTTTCACGAAGCCTCGCTCTGCCCATCACTAATTGTACCCACACTTTAGGTTTACATTTCACAAGTTGCTCAATAGCAAATAAAACAACAACGTCTCTGGGATAGAGGATAAGGGATCTCTCTCGATCTGTGTCTCTCTGCTGCTTTATCTCTGTGGCACGCTGTGTAGCAGGTAAGCCACGCTGCCGCTAATTGGAATCAGCTGCAGATGATTTGAAGCGCTGCTTGGCAGAGAGAGAGAGAGAGAGAGAGAGAGAGAGAGAGAGAACAACATGGGAACATCCAAAACATACACAATTACGTCATGGGACGTAACAAAAGCAACAGGATTGCACAAAAAATTTCATTGTGCACCAGTGATATGTCAGAATTTCTGCCTGCTTTCTCAACTGAATTTCATTCAAACGTAGCCTGATTAAAAGTTTTGGAAGAGCCTGCCTGCCAAACTGAATTTGATTTCTGTTTGGATTCTTGTAGTTTTTGAATCTTTTCTGAAGTCTGTTATTTCCCTTTACATTTATTTGGCAGACACCAAAGCAGCTTACAGTGCATTCAAGCTATACATTTTGTTGGTAATGAAGAACATGTGACAGGTACATCTCATATTCTGATTTTGTTCCACAGACTGCACAAGAGTACTCATCCACAAGTGTTTAATGATGAGGACACTCTCAATCTCCCTGCAAATTATGCAGTTGGCTGGATGGAAACTCTGGATGATGAAAAGTTAATTTCTACCATGACCATTCCTGGTACCCATGATTCCATAGCTCTTCATGGAGGACTACTAGCTAAATGTCAGGCATGGTCACCAGAGAACCAGTTAAAGGCCGGGATACGATACTTCGACTTGAGAGTGTCTGGCTTAGGATTAATAATTATGCATGGACCGATTTACCAATTTACAACATTGCCAAGAGTTCTCAAAATAATCAGGGCATTTTTAGATGATTTCAGTAAGGAGACAGTGCTTGTCAGAGTTAAGCCTGTTTTTCTTATGACGGAAAAAGTTCAGAATTTAGTTGAAAACATGATTAAAAATGCTACAGATATCTGGGTTAAGCCGTCAGTTCCGAGGATTGGTGAAGTAAGAGGAAAGATTGTTTTTGTTCAGAAAGACAGCTTTAAGCTAGGCATTATGTTGTCTGAAACTGACAAAGAAAAAGACTATATAGTAACTGATGTTAAAGTCAAAGAGGAAAAGATTAAAAAGCATCTGGAAGTAGCTGCCGATCAATGTAGAACAGGTACTGCTCTGAGTCTGAGCTACTCGAGTGGCACGAGCTTAGGTAAGCTTTCAATGAAGATTTTTCATTTCTGGCCAAAAAAATTGGCAAAGCGAATCAATCCTTGGTTGTATAAACATCTTGAAAAGGAATTTGAAAAGAATCCCAAGCCTTGTTTTGGGATCATAGCCATGGACTTTCCAGGTTTTGACTTGATTCAAAAGGTCATCAAATTCAATAGGCCTACCTAGGATTTTTCAGTCTTTACTTTTTCCCATGGTTTTATCAAAAAATTAATGTTCTTTTTGCTTTCATCAGATAATTGAGAATGTTTACAAATTATATAATCAATATTTCAGGTGTGTTATGTTAATAATAATAATTCTTTATTGTCTTATGGGTTTGGAACAACATTAGCATGAGCAAATGATGACAAAAGTTTCATTTCTGGGTGAACTCCAAAAAAAAAAAAAAAAAAAAAGAGAGAGAGAGAAAAGAAAAAAAGGCAACAAGCTGGAAATAATATACAGCTATTATGTCCATAAATGTATAAACACACATTTGCTGGAAAATAATGGCATAAAATGTTAATTACTGATTAGTCTGTCGTTTTAACACATTCTTAACTGTCTGATGTGATGTATGATCAATATTTCTGCACTAAATAAAGCATTGCAATCCCTGGCTCATCAGCTTATTGTTGAAGGTGACAAAGTCTACATGAAATGATAATGAATTACTTTTTAAATACATGCTCTTGGTCAGTGGTGTAGTCTAGTTTTTTGTAGTGAGTATACTGTGATTTTTCCCTCCCAGCCTCATACTCACCCGTCCCAGAGCAACACCCCATAAGCACCACCCATAAGCACCACCACACTTGCTAATGCATATAGTATGTATCTGATCTAGGCTACATGTAATTAAGAGCATTCTGAAAGACTGCTTATGTGTGTTTTATCAACATGTCAATTTATTATAAGCAACACAAGACTTTAACATCCAATGACATTTACAGCTGAAGAGACTCTGGACTGATTTTCTACTGTTTAATGTCAATCACCATCTAACTCAGCCAGTTAAGATCTACATTTAGCCTTAGATGTTATATGAATATGGTCTCTGGATCATAGGTTTTATCAGCTGGCAAGTTTCAATGCACATTTAACAGTGCAAGTTGCAACTATTATTACAAAATGCTGGGTTAAAAACAACCCAAGTTGGGTTGAAAATGGACAAACCCAGTGATTGGGTTATTTTAACCCAGCGGTTGGGTTAAATGTTTGCCCAACGTGCTGGGTAGTTTTATTTAATCCAACTATTGTGTAAAAATTGCTGTATTGCTTGCTTAAAATGAACCCAAAATATGTTGGAAATTAACATTTATTAATATTAAATATAATAATTAAACAATAAACATTTATTAAATTGTTTATTAATAAATGATCACCTTTTGATTATTATTGTTGCTTCTATAGTAATTATGTGTCTGATTTTTAATTTCCAACCTATTTTGGGTTCATTTTGGCCAGCCACATAGTCATTTTTAATCAACAGTTGAGTTAAATAAAACTACCCAGCAAGTTGGGCAAACATTTAACCCAAGTGCTGGGTTTGTCCATTTTCAACCCAACTTGGATTGTTTTTAACCCAGCATTTTTTAGAGTGTAACAATAATGGAAAGATGAGGATTAACAGCATGTCATAATATCACCCCGTTTGGACTTTATCTGTTTTGCACAATTTCCTGCCAGTCTGTCATCATGGTTATGCATTTCAATTCACTAACTTGAAATTCGATTCAATATCAGTTATTTTGGATATACTGTATATCAGGTACAGTACATGGCACATTTTCTCAAGAAAAAAAAACTAATACTGTAAAATATACATGGGAATCAGTTGGTACTACATTAATATTTAAGGTTAAAATGAACTGATTTGCGTACGAACTTAAACTACACTTAAGGACATTTTTGTAATAATAAAGTTATAATAGGCCTACTAACTTTAAAATTATTTCTACTCCAATTCGTTTTTTGAAATATAAACATTTAAATGGTGGCTGTCAACTTGACAGATTTATTCAAACATGCATTATATAGGCTATTGAAGAACACTATAAAAAATATAATTAATTTGTAATATGGTGCATATATTTAGCTAAATGCTCCTCTCTAGAGTTCATTTTTCTAGCTGACTAACGAGTTTATGATCACTGTTTGTTCTGAGGTAATGTTAGCCTAAATGTGACGTTACGTGACATTGTTTACAAGCTATTTTATTAACGTCTTTCCGTGGTTGAAACACTGATTACACGAATACACGAGACATGATACGGATTTCGTTAAGTTGTACTGTATCTTTTAACATACCTTCAGAAGTTCATTCATGTTTACTGGCATTAAAGCGGAGGAGAGGGTCAGTTCACGTGCGCGTCACGCTGTCAGTTCTCTTGAACTGATGAGGCGCTACAGCGGTCACGACACATTAAAGAGCGCCGAAACGGTATTTAGGTTTTTTATTTCGTAGTAAAATGGGCAGAATTTGAAATATGAGACTTTGTTTCATGTCAAAAGCAACAAATCTTATTGTGATTTATTGGATGGTTACGTATCCTCGCGCTTTTTTAAGTGGGTATACGGAAATCCTTAACCTTTCCTAGTGGGTATACGGCGTATACCTGCTTATCACCACTGCTCTTGGTATTAGCTTCCATCACTTTATCTATTAAAACATGAACGAAAGCTGGAATACTTGGTGTTGTTTGGCGCATATATTAATGAGTCTTACTTACACAAAACACACAAATAATCCAGACTAAATGCATCGTGTGAACAGAGCATTAATTTCTAATAAATAGAAAACAGGATGCATTCCAAATACATGAAAACAGCTTCTTAACACGTTCATAGATAATCTTCAGTGTAGTAATTTGTAAATGTAAGTTATTTTAACCACTAAGAAACGTTACATGCACCCACAGTCTCGCTCTACTATCGTAATAGCAATAAACAGCAGATAGATGGCGCTGTTTGAATATACAATAATCAATTATTTACGGTGCATTTTTCCAATTCGCCCTGAAACCATTAAATCTTTCTTATATGATTCACCATTGTGGAGTGAGGGTAACATTTGTTACTATTAATAATAACAACATTGCTTACAGCTCCCATATTAAACACTAATACAAGTCATCATGAGCATCATTCCTGTTATTCCTGTTAAACTTGAACTCTATGAAGAGGAAGTCACTGCCGGGAAAAACAAAACAAAACTCCGCCTTAAAAAACCCCACAGAGACTCGTGCCATCTCTAATCTGGACTGAGACTCGCATAGACGTGCCACTGCTATACAAGGTGAGTTTGAGTTAGTGTTTCTTAAGATGATTAACAAAAGTATATTGAACTTAAAAACAACAACAAAAAAGACAATCGTTTTAATATTACTGAACAAACTGTCCATGGTTAAACAGCCTGCAGTAGGCTACCACAACTTCCTTAAAGAAAACAAGCCGTTGGATTTCTAACTTTGATTCAGGTCTAAATTTGTTTCGATAATTAAACATATTCATCTATTGTATTTACATACTATCATTATACGTAAACATCTATTTAAAGTGTTAAATGTCTATGCTTTGTGTCCTCCAAACCTGATATAATGACGATATGTACAAAAATGTAGCAGTAATCATTTTTTTGTCTTTGTTTCATGCAGTTAAACAAACAGGAGGTTCAGCCATTGTTAGCTGTGGGAAGATTTGTCTGCAGCATGTCTCTGACAGTGTCTCAGGGTGAGGGAATAACGGTCATCACCGTCGCCCCAAACCCAAAGAGCAAATGGCCCGTACTGTGTCAGATTCTGAGATTTCTGTGCTGCAGTCCAGTGTGTTTCGTATCTCAGAATATGAAAGGAAAGCTGACGAACACCCACACAGCTCTTGGGGTGAGTCAGACACTTTAAGGCCTTGTCATTTTAGGCTACTTTGAACAGATTTAATTTAAACACTAAGGCCCGGTTTCACAGAGAGGGCTTAGATTAAGCCAGGATTAGGCCTTAGTTCAATCAGGGCATGTAAGTATCTTTTTAAATGTGCATTAGAAAAAAAACATTACTGGTGTGCATCTTGAGACAAAAAAATGGCACTGAGATATTTTAAAGGGATAGTTCACCCAAATATCTACGATGTAGGTGACTTTGTTTCTTCAGTAGAACACAAATGATGATTTTTAACTCCAACTGTTGCGGTCTGTCAGTCGTATAATGCTTGTCAATGGTAACTCGATCTATAAGAGTCAAAAAAACATGCACAGACAAATCCAAATTAAACCCTGCGGCTTGTGACGACACATTGATGTCCTAAGACATGAAACGATCGGTTTGTGCAAGAAACCAAACAGTATTTATATCATTCGAAAACGGTAAAACTCAACTGTTTAACTCTAGGGGAGTTGGAAAATGAGCCTATTTTCAAAAAAAGTGGAGTGTTCCTTTAGCATTAAAGAGGAAGTGATAGCATTAAAGAGGAAGAGATGATCGCGTTCACTCGCGCTCCGCGCAGCCGGTTGAACTGAGGCGCCTATACAAAGATCTGTCCACATCAAAGCGCGTCAAATTGGCATTTTCTGTTTGAATTTCGTGATTTCATGGACAGAATTTGAAAGAGGACAACTTGTTTCTTATCGAAAGTAACAAAACACATAGCTTATTGCGATTATTGGTGGTTAATGGTGGTTAGGCTACAATGCTGTATTCGTCGTACACTGCTTTCGTCTTATCCACCTGTCTTTGTCCGTTGTCGTAATTCACCGGGAAACTCCCAAACAGGAGACCCTAATGTTGCAATGTAATGTATTCAGTACGACACGTGCACCATACCGAAAGCCCTGTACCGAAACGGTTCGGTAAGAATACGCGTACCGTTACACCCCTACTAGTCAGTGATTTTCAACATGCTTGTTGTATCAGATTTTCTGCCACTAGGGGTGTAAGCTTACCCATTAGAGAAGAAAAAAGCCCATCCGAATTAAATTTGCAACATGCTTGTTGCAATAAAAGCTCATCCGGGCTCGGTAACATGCTTGTTACTATTGCTGATTCGTGTTTTGGCAGCATGCTTGCTGCCAAGGTGCACGATACTCAATTGGCAACACGTTTGTTGCTATGCGATTAGCATCATGCTTGTTGCAAGAATCATACCACCTCCGGCTGGATCGTTAAGGATGCTATGCGTAATTCGCAGCCGTTCGTATTAATCATGCTCGCTTAAGGCTGCTCATTTACCTTTTATCATTTATTAGGGTTGGGGGATGGTTTGTTTCGGGGGAAATGTATCGCTGCACTCTCTGCTCTGTCCAGGCATGGCTGCTTGAATGAGCGGGGAGTTTTACCCAGAACAGTTTCATTCCGCCAACCTTAAATCGCTTTTGCTTACTACTATCGTTTAAATTGTTTTATTGCTAACGTTCTTTGTTATCATTAATAATCTTTGATGATAGTGGTCTGACAGAATTAAATTTATTCAAACAATATACAACATTTTGGAAAAATTGTTAAGTAATTCGCCTGTCCACACTGAAAGCAAAAATTTGATTGGTTTACTTACAATGTAATTGTGCCAACTAGGGATATTCTTAAGATTCTTGATAGATGGTGGCATAAAAAATATTGTTCTCTTGTTCCATAGATTATCCAGATGATCGTTGGTATCCTCAATATTGTGGTGGGGATTGTGTTTACATGCCTTGGGTTATACTGGAACATATATAGGATGGCCATGGGACCCTTTTGGCTCGGTAGTATGGTAAGAACTGGTCTCATTTTGTATCATTCATTTGATTTATTCAAAATCTAAAGCAAAAATGTGAAAGAATAAAATGCACAGATGTTTTTGTTTGTTTGCTTTTGTCTATTAGTTCCTTGTAGCTGGAATTGTGTGTATTCTTGCAGCTAAGTTTCCCAGTTCTTGTCTGGTAAGTTTCTATAAGGCATCTGTGTTTTTGACAGTTTTGCAAGTTAAAATATATATATATATATATTTATATATATTGTTTGTGTTTTACAGCTGGTCATCGGAATAATTCTGAATGTAGTCAGTGCTGCACTGGCTCTCACAGCTGTTGCGCTGTATTCAGTGGACCTTGCGAATACTCATACTGGATATTACTACGATGATTCTTGTGATGAAAGCTACAATTCTTATTCAGGCTATTCACGCTATGATTATGATAGATATAGAACCCCTTCCCCTGAAGAGAACATGAGAAAGGAGACCTGTCTGTACTACAAGAATCTCACTGAGGTAATGATACTATGGCGGTAAGACAAGATACTGCTCATCAAATCTTCTTCCAATCATACTCACAGTTTAAGTTCTTTTCCAAAAAGGCAAAAATGGAATTTCTTGGTCACTCCTTTCTATGTAATGCCAAGCTCCAAAAAGACAAATAGCACCAAAAAAGTGGTTCAGAAATGGTGCACTATATTCCAAGTCTGAGTAGTGATAGGGATTTATGTGTCTCACAGGATTTATGGATGATTTTGTAGTGCGAGTAACACTGAAAATATCAAAAAGAAAAAGTGCACTTTAAATACCCAGATGATGCACTTAGTTAACTGAAAAAATGAAGTGTGGCTTTAATAGGTTGTTTGCACATGACGTCATTGCTGCACGCGAAATGCGGCTGGAGGGCAAGGAGTGATTTTTCTATATAGGAATCCTATCACAAACTCAAAATTCCTAAGTTTTGCATCGTTTATGGTTGCTCAAATCTATCAAACCGAGAAACCACAATGAGCTTTTATCGTTTACGTAACTTATATTGTTTTTTAACTTTAAAATTTGTCACCTTTTATAGCGTTTTGCATTCTGCTGATACTGAAATGAATATGGATACCTGATTACCTTTTTTGTTTTTGACTTGGTTAAATATTCACATTCTTCATGGTATCGTTTGCAGGGAAGAGAAGCTGTTTTATCCCATTGCATGATCATTTGGTGTTTTCACTTCAGTTTTGTAGAATTCCGTTTACAATGTTGATCTGGTTACCGTGAAAACAGTGTCGCGCGCTGCTGCTTCAGCCATCATATGGTAGAAAATGTCCAAATGAAAAAAATGTTTTCAACAAGCTGACAGAAGTCGATCCATTTCTTTGTTGGAAGGGTGTAAATGTAACTGTAGTTTTAATGTTTTCTTTGTAAATATTCACTTTCCCATATGACCACAGAGGAGAATCGGAGGGTTACATTCAGTGGACGGGCACGCTTTATTACAGTCTATGACAGACACCGACACACTAATATATATATATATAAATTTTATTTTATTTATTTATTTATTTTTGTATTTATTTCAACAAATGACAACCAAAATCAAACCCATAGAGACTTGTGAACAGTTTTGAAATGGCTGCGTTTAAGTTAATCTCATTCACAAGCAAAGTGAGTGTCATACTCGCAAATGTAATGTTAAACCAAACAAAATACAACACTTTTAAAAACACTCAGCTATGTGATTATTTTATTGAGTAATCAGTGACATTATTAGATTTGCTATACGGCGTATTCCCGTCACCTCCTCAACCAGCTTCCCTTAGTGTGTTTTTACAGGTAGAAAAGGCGAAAACTGTATTACACCTTCCATTTTTTTCCCTGAACAATGACGTGAGCTCCTGTTGCAATTCTCGACTCAGCATAAATGACCTACAATGGTGACATTTTTCACAATCACGACAGAAAATCAAGGTACTGCCCTTAACGTCACTAGCAGAAAGGCAGCGCAATATAAACAACCCAGACTAGAACTGAACGCGGCGTGATGCCAGCTTCACATTCTTTATATCTACCTCCTCGATGGCAGTCAAGTCTTTCAATTCAGTAGAAAAATCGCTCCTCTTCATAACATAAGGTTCACCTCCAAAATATGTTGTGATTTTTTGTTTATACCTTTCTAAACCAGCACAGTACGGACTTTTCTCCATCTCTTCCATTCTAATTTTCAATGCTTGCCCTCCACGTTAATTTCACACGTCACCAGAACCATGTGATTGCAAACAACCTATTATGTAGCGGAGGGGGAGGAGCTATCAGACTCCAATGGTGCATGTTGCACTTTCTCCTATTCATATATAATATGAGTGCACCATCTTTGTAGTTCTAATATCTTTGTATTTACCCACCTCTAGATGGCCTTCAGAGGACTAGATATCATGATGATAGTGTTGTCGGTCCTTCAGCTCTGTGTGACGATCAGTTTCTGTGTTTTGACTGGGAAAGCTTTGTGCAAGAAGGATGAAGATGCAAAGGTACTGTATCATCACCACAATCACATCAAACAATCAGTCAAATCCACTGTGATTCTGAGAGCTGCTCTGTGTGTTCATGTTTGTTTGTGGTTTTGCAGGCGGTGGAGGATCCAGAAATTCACAAGCTGCTCCTGGAAGACACCACTGCCGGAGCTGCATGACAAGATTAACAGACAAAATAATCAGTCATATTGTTATCAGTCTTCTTGTTTCCTTTTACAAAAGTGGTGTTACCATTGATCTCTCTATATATAGATTAGTGGGTGTTACCTTTTGTTACCTTTTTCAGTTTTGTTGCGATCTTTGGGGCAGCTTTTTTAAGAAATAAATGACTGTAGCACTTTTGCATCGACCCTTTTCATGTTTGTTTTCATTTTTTCAGCTTCCCTACTAAGTCTTCCTTTGTACAACATTGAAAAAATAAAAATAAAAACAACAACAAAAATTGTATTTATTTATGCCAAACGCTTTCATCTAAAGCAGTGCTTCGCAAACCTTTCAGGCCAAGTACAACCTTCATTCTAATCAAAGCAACCAAGTACCAAGTACCCTTAACCAAGTACCACCTAGAAACTTATAAGTATAAACTTTATACAGTGCTCAGCGTAAATGAGTACACCCCCTTTGAAAAGTAACATTTTAAACAATATCTCAATGAACAATTTCCAAATGTTGACAAGACTAAGTTTTATATTACATCTGTTTAACTTATAACATGAAAGTAAGGTTAATAATAGAGGAGAACAAAATTTTCAGTTTTACTCAAAGTGATGCAAAAATGAGTACACCCCACTGAAAGTAAATTTTGACTACAAATGGCTAATTTAACAAGAATTCAACCACAGGCGAGTCTAGTTATTCAATACACTGGTGTCCAGCAGACAGTTGACTATAAAAGGGTGTTAAAACCCCTTCCCATTTCATGCTGTCAGCAATGGCACCACATGGAAGAGAAATGAAAATAATTTCTTTACACCATAAAGGTGAAGGCTACAAGAAGATCAGCAAAGCTTTACTTATCAGTCAGAATACTGCAGCAAAAGTGGTACAAAAATGTAAAAAAGATGGAATTGCAGCCATCTCACAGAGACGTCCAGGTCATCCACGGAAGTTAACACCTCGACAGGAGTGTCTTCTGATGAGAAGGGTTGAAGAAAATCGGCATGCAAGTTCACTGTAGTTATCTAAAGAAGTAGAAAGCCAAACTGGGGTGACTATTTCCCGTGACACAATACGGCGTACACTGCAGAGGAATGGCATGCACGAACAATATAACAATATGAAATGCGAAAACACAATCAGATTTTCTTTCAGTTCACTCATGGTGTCCTAGCAGAGTACCCTTACAAAAAGAATACTTAAGTATAATTAAGTATTTTAAGTATACTTGGCTTGTAGTTTTACTCGTTTGATTGAGTAGCCTACTTTTGTCACATAGTTTAAACAGTCTTATAAACTTACATTGTTTTAATATTGATTTACAAAGAAAACAGATACCTAATTCTGAGCATGTGAATTTTTAGTCCACTGGAAGAGTACATAGCAATATACTTCAAATCTACATAAAGTAAAAAAGGCATATTTCAAGTATAAATTAAAGCTGTAAGCAGCGATGAGGGGGCCCTCGCACCCGGGGCCACCACCACCCGGTGGCCTTAGGAAAACAGTGAATAGTGGTTGACATGCATATAATCGAGTAAATACAGGAAAAATATGGCAAAGTCATTTCGATGTGCCACACTTATTGCTGCCAACAGGTGCCGCTTTGACTATTGCTTAATATTGCCATGTAGATGTCTTCAGGCTAGGACTATTATCAAACATGTGAAGTTTGGAGCAGATCGGACATTGTTTGCCTGAGTTACAACAACTTCCTGTTTCATGGCGTTAATCACATAATTTAGCACTTAGCCAAGTGTTGCATGATTTAATGTGTTTCTAGAATGTTTGGTACTTCATGGCATATTTAAATGTGTTTCTGGGAGTGAATTACAGTGCAAAGCCTGCCATTTCCTGTTGTCAGCAGGTGGCGATATGACTAACTGAATATTGGTGTATAGATGTCTTTAGGCCAGGTCTTATATCACACATGTGAAGTTTGGGGCAGATCAGACATTGTATGCCTGAATTACAACAGCTTCCTGTTTCATTGTGAAACATCAAACTTTGTCAGGCAGCCACGGACACGCCCTTCAGCGAAAACCCGAAAACAGCGAAGATCTTCGCAATTTAACGTTGCAAAGGCCTTTAGATTAGGCTGACCAAATATGATATTTATCTGATAAAAGCTCTAGGAGGAGTTCGTTAAAGTACAGCGTCTGGAAATGGCAAAAACTGCAAAAATTTTGCTGAGAAAATTCAAAATATCTCACTTCCTGTTGGATTTTCAGATTTAGCACCCAGGGACTTTTTTGTAGGTATTGGGCTATTACATCTGTCTGCCCTCAAAAATGTGATTCATTTCGGAGAAGAATAATTGAACGAGCAATTACAATGGGGTCCTCAAACCATCGGTGCTCGGGCCCTAATTAATACCTAAAAAGAAACATAGTATTATCCTTAAAGTGCAAAAATAATATATTAAACTATAAGTATGATGTTAAGTTAGAAAACGTACTTGCAGTAGTATAAAACTAATAAACTAGTAGTTTACTGAGAGTACTTCAATGTGTACTTTCATAAACTAAAAAATGTGGTTGCTTTGATAGCGGCCTTCAGCTCATCTGCATTGTTGGGCCTGGTGTCTCTCATCTTCCTCTTGACAATACCCCATAGATTCTCTATGGGGTTCAGGTCAGGCGAGTTTTCTGGCCAATCAAGCACAGTAACACCATGGTAATTGAACCAGCTTTTGGTACCTTTGGCAGTGTGGGCAGATGCCAAATCCTGCTGGAAAATTAAATCAGCATCTCCATAAAGCTTGTCAGCAGAAGGAAGCATGAAGTGCTCTAAAATTTCCTGGTAGATGGATGCATTGACTGTGGACTTCAGAAAACACAGTGGACCAACACCAGCAGATGACATGGCAGCCCAAATCATCACTGACTGTGGGAACTTCACACTGAACTTCAAGCAACATGGTTTCTGTGCCTCTCCACTCTTCCTCCAGACTCTGGGACCTTGATTTCCAAATGAAATGCAAAATTTACTTTAATCTGAAAAGAGGACTTTGGACCACTGAGCAACAGTCCAGTTCTTTTTCTCCTTAGCCCAGGTAAGACGTTTCTGACGTTGTCTTATTGACTTATTGTTGTACTTATGACACTACTTATAATTATAACCATGGACTTCCATATGAAAATAACATTGAACAGAACAGATAGGTGCAATGAATATACACACACACAAGGTATTTGTTAAATCAATATATAGGCTACTAAAACTCACTGTACAGAATGGCAACATGAGATATATATATATATATATATATATATACACACTTTTATAATATGAATATTACTATTATAATAAAATAATTTGAATTATTACGTTTATTTTAACTTCTTCAGGGTTGGGACATTTACTAGGCTTTTCCTCTCGACATTGCACTGTGCCTACTTCAGAGATCACTGTTCCAAAAAAAAAAAAAAAAAAGGTGTCCAAAAGAAACATTCTGCGATTGTGTAAACAGACTTGTAAAAAGCTTTGGGTTTGGGTCAACAACAATCTTGTAATACTATTATGTCATAGCCCCGCTGTTCCTGTGTAACAGGACCTGTATTGTACATACAGTGGGTACGGAAAGTATTCAGACCCCCTTAAATTTTTCACTCTTTGTTATATTGCAGCCATTTGCTAAAATCATTTAAGTTCATTTTTTTCCTCATTAATGTACACACAGCACCCCATATTGACAGAAAAACACAGAATTGTTGACATTTTTGCAGATTTATTAAAAAAGAAAAACTGAAATATCACATGGTCCTAAGTATTCAGACCCTGTGACACTCATATATTTAACTCAGGTGCTGTCCATTTCTTCTGATCATCCTTGAGATGGTTCTACACCTTCATTTGAGTCCAGCTGTGTTTGATTATACTGATTGGACTTGATTAGGAAAGCCACACACCTGTCTATATAAGACCTTACAGCTCACAGTGCATGTCAGAGCAAATGAGAATCATGAGGTCAAAGGAACTGCCTGAAGAGCTCAGAGACAGAATTGTGGCAAGGCACAGATCTGGCCAAGGTTACAAAAAATTTCTGCTGCACTTAAGGTTCCTAAGAGCACAGTGGCCTCCATAATCCTTAAATGGAAGACGTTTGGGATGACCAGAACTCTTCCTAGAGCTGTCCGTCCAGCCAAACTGAGCTAGATCACTGTGGCTGAGCTCCAGAGATGCAGTCGGGAGATGAGAGAAAGTTGTAGAAAGTCAACCATCACTGCAGCCCTCCACCAGTCGGGGCTTTATGGCAGAGTGGCCAGACGGAAGCCTCTCCTCTGTGCAAGACACATGCAAACGCATGGAGTTTGCTAAAGATGGTGAGAAATAAGATTCTCTGGTCTGATGAGACCAAGATAGAACTTTTTGGCCTTAATTCTAAGCGGTATGTGTGGAGTAAACCAGGCACTGCTCATCACCTGTCCAATACAGTCCCAACAGTGAAGCATGGTGGTGGCAGCATCATGCTGTGGGGGTGTTTTTCAGCTGCAGGGACAGGACGACTGGTTGCAATCGAGGGAAAGATGAATGCGGCCAAGTACAGGGATATCCTGGACGAAAACCTTCTCCAGAGTGCTCAGGACCTCAGACTGGGCCGAAGGTTTACCTTCCAACAAGACAATGACCCTAAGCACACAGCTAAAATAACGACAACTCCGTGACTGTTCTTGAATGGCCCAGCCAGAGCCCTGACTTAAACCCAATTGAGCATCTCTGGAGAGACCTAAAAATGGCTGTCCACCAACGTTTACCATCCAACCTGACAGAACTGGAGAGGATCTGCAAGGAGGAATGGCAGAGGATCCCCAAATCCAGGTGTGAAAAACCTGTTGCATCTTTCCCAAAAAGACTCATGGCTGTATTAGATCAAAAGGGTGCTTCTACTAAATACTGAGCAAAGGGTCTGAAAACTTAGGACCATGTGATATTTCAGTTTTTCTTTTTTAATAAATCTGCAAAAATGTCAACAATTCTGTGTTTTTCTGTCAATATGGGGTGCTGTGTGTACATTAATGAGGAAAAAAAATGAACTTAAATGATTTTAGCAAATGGCTGCAATATAACAAAGAGTGAAAAATTTAAGGGGGTATGAATACTTTCCGTACCCACTGTACATCCACTAAGTAACTAACGATTATCCCAAATATAATCATAATATTGTCATATCTTACAGGTGAAAGGTGATCCCACGGGCTCTCGTTTTGAAACTACGGCGATTGGAGCATCCGTAGGCTGCACAAAAGTCTGGCATCTTCTCCTATAAAGCCAGCAATTTCCTGTATCATAATGTAAGATGTTTTTAACAAACCAAACCGATTGGAAATCATGTGCAACTTAAGTTATATTGAAAAGAAAGAGCAATCACTCTCCCACTGATGTAAAATTGCTGGGTAGCAGCTAAACTGTAACTAGGTCTCACTCAAAGCTTCTTGTTATTAGCCAGCTAATAACTACAACCACATCCACAAAGATTGTAATTTAGACAAAAGATAAGTTGTCATAAAATCGTTATTGGTGTCAGTAAAACCTATATAATTGAACAGCTCGATTGTGGTCTCAGCCTTGACAACTTGCGCAAGTAGCCGTAATACACAACTATGCTGCAAGATTAAGTCGTTTTTCGAAAAGAAAAGCTGCAATTTCAACATGTTCAAGCATCCAGAATTATAGCCACGTTAATAACGTTTGTAAGAAACCAAACCATTTGTAAATCCGTCAAGATTTCAGCGAGATAAGAGTATTTGTGTTCGTGCAGATCACTCACCTTACATCAGGTACCACAGAGCCCGCCAGAAAGCTTGCCTGTGACAAGATGGCCGCCGGTGATGATGTTAGAGACTCCGCCGTAAGACATCTATGCTTTGTTCGAAATCGCCCCCTATACCCTCATTCACTATTCCCTACATTACTCCACTAATATAGTCCACTTGAAGGAGTGAATGAAATGAGTGAGTGAATTCGGACACTGAGTGCACTGGAAGGGCTGCCGATTTGGCATAGTTTGTGCTGCCGTTTAATAATCTTTTGAAATGTAGCAAACTGGCAGCTCCAGTAGTAATGAATATTTATGTTGAACTAGCATGTTCAAACCTTTTAAACGATTTAATGATTAATTAAAAATGAATTGATACCTGTATGATAATGCTGGACCAGCGCGGTTTGGAAAATCAGTTAATGATTGATTCAGCTGCGGGCGCCATCTCCTGGCAAGACGCGGGAATCCATTCAGCGCGTGACTCTCACAGTGCATTATGGGTATTCTCTAGCCATTGAGCGTGCATCGGTTGTACACTCGTTATTGCGGTGCATTGTGGGATTGAATGAGTGCACTCAACATCGTCCACTATGGTTTCGGACACCACTACAAATGGCTGTCCCCTCAAATAGTGCCCTATTTAAGGGTATAGGTGGCGATTTCGGACACAACTCTAGCCTTTATAATGTATATCTATGGTAAAAACTCCACACATTGCATTTAAATGAACACGCATTTTCATTGGTACGACAGACGTAACACGACACTTTAATTATTTTTACGCCAGCTAGAGGGCGCATGACTTTAAAGCGTAAATATAGGTCGTTTTTTTTTGGAGGACAGTCTCCAACCCACAGTCTCGCTCTACTGCCGTAGCAGCAATAAACAGCAGATAGATGGCTATGTTTGAATATACAATAATCAATTATTTACAGTGCATTTCAAATTCGCCCTGAAGCCATTAAATCTTTCTTATATGATTCACCAGTGTGGAGTGAGGGTAACATTTGTTACTATTAACAATAACAACATTGCTTACATCTCCCATATTAAACACTAATACAAGCCATCATGAGCATCATTCCTGTTAAACTTTAACTCTATGAGTAGGAAGTTACTGCCGGTGTTTTGCCCACCACACCAGGAAAAACAAAACAAAACTCCGCCTTGAAAAAAAGAAATCCCACAGAGACTCGTGCCATCTTTAATCTGGACTGAGACTCGCATAGACGTGCCACTGCTATACAAGGTGAGTTTGAGTTAACAGTGTTTCTTAAGATAATTAACTAATATATAATGAAATTGAAAACAACAACAAAAGAGTCAATCGTTTTAATATTACTGAACAAACTGTGCATGGTTAAACAGCCTGCAGTTATAGGAAACATAAGCTGTTGGATTTTCCTCCTCCTAACTTTGATTCAGGTCTAAATTTGTTTCGATAATTAAACATATTCATCTATTGTATTTACATACTATCATTATATGTAAACATCTATTTAAAGTGTTAAATGTCTATGCTTTGTGTCCTCCAAGTTATGTACAAAAATAATGAGCAGTAATCATTTTTTGACCTTATCGTTTCATGCAGTTAAACAAACAGGAGGTTCAGCCATTGTTACCTGTGGGAAGATTTGTCTGCAGCATGCCTCTGACAGTGTCTCAGGGTGAGGGAATAACGGTCATCACCGTCACCTCAAACCCAAAGAGCAAATGGCCCGTACTGTGTCAGATTCTGGCTTCTCTTTGCTACAGTCCAGTGTGTTTCGTATCTCAGAATATGAAAGGAAAGCTGACGAACACCCACACAGCTCTTGGGGTGAGTCAGACACTTTAAGGCCTTGTCATTTTAGGCTACTTTGAACAGATTTAATTTAAACACTAAGGCCCGGTTTCACAGAGAGGGCTTAGATTAAGCCAGGATTAGGCCTTAGTTCAATCAGGGCATGTACGTATCTTTTTAAATGTGTGTTAGAACAAAAACATTACTGGTGTGCATCTTGAGACAAAACAATGGCACTGAGATATTTTAAGATTTGTCAATGCAAACTGCATTTAGGCTTAACCCCAAACGGGGGTAGGAAAGATACATAAGATTTAAGATGCTTTAAATGTTTTACAACATTTCACAATTTGGTTGCAGTTGCTTTTTGTCAGGACAATGTATTAGAAACATTTTAAAAACACCTAAATCTAACGCAGTGTTTGGATTAGTCAAAATTATTAGTACCAAGCTGCAACTTTTAGAAAAGTTACATTTTAGTTGCAAATTTATTTATGCATGCAAATTAAATTTATTCAAACAATATACAACATTTTGGAAAAGTTGTGTAGTAATTCGCCTGTCCACACTGAAAGGAAAAATTTGATTGGTTTACTTAGAATGTCATTGTGCCAGCTAGGGATATTCTTATTTAAGATTCTTGATAGATGGTGGCATAAAAAAAATATTGTTCTCTTGTTCCATAGATTGTCCAGATGATAGTTGGTATCCTTAATATTGTGATGGGGATCGTGTTTACATGCCTTGGGTTACACCATAACATGAATAGGATGGCCATGGGACCCTTTTGGATTGGTAGTGTGGTAAGACCTGGTCTCATTTTGTATCATTCATTTAATTTATTCAAAATCCAAAGCAAAAATTTGAAAGAAAAATAAAATGCACAGATGTTTTTGTTTGTTTGCTTTTGTCTATTAGTTCCTTGTAGCTGGACTTGTGTGTATTCTTGCAGCCAAGTTTCCCAGCTCTTGTCTGGTAAGTTTCTATAAGGCATCTGTGTTTTTGACAGTTTTCCAAGTTAAAATATATATATATTTATATATATTGTTTGTGTTTTACAGCTGGTCATCGGAATGATTCTGAATGTAGTCAGTGCTGCACTGGCTATCACAGCTGTTGCGCTGTATTCAGTGGACCTTGCGAATACTCATACTGGATATTACTATGATTATTCTTGTGATGAAAGCTACAATTCTTATTCAGGCTATTCACGCTATGATTATAGTACATATAGAACCCCTTCCCCTAAAGAGAACATGAGAAAGGAGACCTGTCTGTACTACAAGAATCTCACTGAGGTAATGATACTATGGCGGTAAGACAAGATACTGCTCATCAAATCTTCTTCCAATCATACTCACAGTTTAAGTTCTTTTCCAAAAAGGCAAAAATGGAATTTCTTGGTCACTCCTTTCTATGTAATGCCAAGCTCCAAAAAGACAAATAGCACCATAAAAGTGGTTCAGATATGGTGCACTATATTCCAAGTCTGAGTAGTGATAGGGATTTATGTTTCTCACAAGATTTATGGATGATTTTCCTTTTAATAAGTTGACACTAAAAGTCCAAAGTCCCTTTCAAGGAAAGTCTGTTTACTCTGCGGCCATATTTGCAACATCTCCGGGCAACTATAGAGCGCAACAGTGCCTGTCAACTTTTTCAGCAGCGCTGGTTCCAGAATTATTTTTCCATTCATTTCCTACATGGCCATTTTAAAAAAAGTCTTTGTTAAAGAATTATAAAGCCATGAACCAAGTCAAACAGCTACGAGGTGAATCATAACATTATACAAACTGTTGCAAAACAGTACATAGACAACAGTACAAAGGTACAAGACTGCGTACTTAACATCTTTAGTGAGGGAAAGAACTACAATCCCATGAAGCCTTTGCGAACAGCATAATTAAATTAAAATTTTATGATTATATGAATACATTTATTGCAAAATATGCTTATATATATATATATATATATATACAAATATTTAAGTATTTAAAGAGCGTAGGGAGACTGACTCGATCGAGGCATTCGCAGTCCTTCATGGGAGTGGGCGAAGCTAAAGGTCTGTTTTGGAGCTGCTTGTTTCGACTCTCTGGTGGAATTTTTCTGTACAGTGTCATGGGTAATGTAGTTTTTCAGCATAAATTCATCTGCGAGTACTGTGTTCACACTGAAAATGTCAAAAAGAAAAAGTACATTTTTGTCCAATTCATAAATAATGTAAATGCATATTTGTGTATCTAAAATCTTTGTATTTACCCACCTCTAGATGGTCTTCAGAGGACTAGATATCATGATGATAGTGTTGTCGGTCCTTCAGCTCTGTGTGACGATCAGTTTCTGTGTTTTGACTGGGAAAGCTTTGTGCAAGAAGGATGAAGATGCAAAGGTACTGTATCATCACCACAATCACATCAAACAATCAGTCAAATCCACTGTGATCTTGACAGATTCTGAGAGCTGCTCTGTGTGTTCATGTTTGTTTGTGCTTTTGTAGGATCCAGAAATTTTCAAGCCGCTCCTGGAAGACGACACTGCTGCTCCTGCAAGTTAGAGAGACAAGATTAACACACAAAAAATAAACAGTTCTTCTTTTTTTGTGTGTGTAATGGAATGACATTTCATGTCTCAATATTGCAGTGAAATGATTTAAAGCAGATGCATGCAACACTGTACTCATTAAATTACATGTTTAATTACACTTATTATTTTTTTCCCTTTAAAAAATGTTGATTAATAGATTAATATAGATATATATGAAAGGGTATTTTATTGGCCTTTTCAATTTTGTTGTGATCTTTGGTGCTGTTTTTATTTTATTTTTTTAAATAAATGACTGGAACACTTTGGCATTAACCCTTTTTGTGTATTTATAACTTCCTTACTATATTTGTAGAACAATTAAAAACAACAAAAATGTATTTATTTAGCAGATGCTTTTATCTAAAGCAGTCGTTCGCAAACTTTTAAGGCCAAGTACCACCAAAGTCCATTTCAAGGATATCTAAAGTCTAAACCTCCTTTAATCAAATCAAAGCAACCAAGTAGCCTACGATCTAGTCATTAAAGGCAGGGTAAGTAGTTTTTCAAAAACGCTCTTTGGAAGTTAGTCGGGCCAACACCAACAACAAATGTGTAACCAATCAGCATTAGGGGGCGTATGACAGTCGAGGAGAGAGAACGAGCAAGAGGGAGATTTGAAAAACCTGGAATGAAGGTTTATGACTGGGCAAGCGTTCTAATATTAACCCGAGTTAATATTAGAAAAGCTTTCCAGCACTGGAGAGAGCTAAGCCGGACACGGAGACTGCTTTGATTCCACTTCACACGTGAGTAACACTGGGTTTGAGTGTCATCGATTGTCAGGAGCTGCTGTGCTGTTGGCTCGGGTTCGAGACCGAATCAGAGCAGGGTGGTTAGGATTGGAGGGTGAGTTTTGGAGGCGGAGCAATGAAGAGAGGGGTGGGTTTGTTGGGGTTGATTTCAAATATCAACAATGTCCAACAGCGTTTTTGAAAAACTACTTACCCCACCTTTTAGTCTCTGAGCACAAACTTAAAGGGATAGATCACCTGAAAATTAAAAGTCTATCAATTAATTTTATTCCAAATCTGTATCATTCTTCAGTGGAATATTAAAAAGATATTGTTTCTGTCCATACAATAAAAGTCAACCTCAATTTTTTATTTTATTTTTTACTGCCCCCTCACTCAAGATAAATGTGATTTTCATGATGAAACAGAATATATTTAAATAAACACAATTACCAAGTGCATAGGCTTTCTGGCATTAATATTAGGCTACTATAGCCACATTTTAGTTAAGGACAGTTTGTTTCACAAAGTCACATTTTGATTGGCACATTTAACACAAACTTCCTAACTCCATGCCAATTATTACCCCCATCATTGAAGTCGGTTCCTGACAGCCTAATTCTAACCCAGCCCTAATCCTAACCACACACCCACACCTAATCCTAAACCTACCCATACTGGGGGGTAATAATAATATGGGGGGCAGAATTCAGCACAGCACCTGTTCTGGTACCACCTTCAATCAAACCAAAGCAAATTTAAGCATAAAAGGATAGTTCACCCAAAAATGAAAAGGCTGTCATTATTTACCCATCCTCATGTTGTTCAGAACTTGTATGAATTTCTTTCTTCTGGAATACAAAAGAAGAATGTCTTCTTTTTTCTTTTTCTTTTTTTCCCCCATACAATGAAAGCCAACCCTAGAGTGTTGTTTTGGACTCCACTGTATGGATAAAACATTTTTCTAAATATCTTATCTTGACCTAAATATAAACCAGATGTTTATTAATATTTTATTGTTAATATCAGCACTAGATTTATAGTTCCAATTACTATACCCATTTATTTCTATGTGAAAGAAAATCATTGAGTAGATGCGCTTATTTTTAAAATGTAAAAACATGCGGGAGAAAAAAGTGGTTTTAAACCCTGTAAATAACGAAATAATCCCAGAACAGTCTTTAGATGTGGGAATGAAGCTCAGAGGCGCTTTTCCCTTGATCTAGCAGGTGGTAGGAAATATATTTGAGTGCTTTGCTTTCTCTCGCTAAAGTAAATAATTTAAGCATAATATATTGCTTAGAAAATAAAACTAAAAGTACAAAATAGACTCTTCACAATTCGACCAAGCAGACTGTGCCAATGCAATGGAAGTTCCGACAACCACAGAGAAACGCGCAAGTGATTGAACAAGAAGGCATCGATCATGTGATTTTCTGAAAACAGCACAAGCCTCGATGCGGACCTTCACTGAAAATTGAAGTGTATAAATTGGAGGCTCTGAGACGAGTTATACCTGCTACTACTTTAAAATACGTGCTGTGGTTTAATAATTGTTAATGTCAACAGTGTTTCTTTTGTCTCTGTAGTGACATCATGATACACTAGGGTTCTAAAAATTTCAGGTGGAACAAGGAAATGTGAAACTTATGAGAAACAGGGACAAAACAGCTCCACCTTTATCAGAGCAGGAAAGAGTCAACTATCAGTGTGGACTGTAAGTTACAAAGATTATTCGTAAGGTGAGTTTGAGTTTTTGTGTGTGTGTTTCTTAAGATCTGTGAAATTCACGTGCTACTAAAAAAAAGTACAATGTGAAATGTAAAAAGTTAACAGTGTGTCTTGAACCTGAACAACTTGCTTTTATAGCAGACATGCGCAGGTTGATGTTCACTTCCTTGTACGCAAAAAACGTTGATGCAGTCGACGAGAAACGACAGTCAACAATGCTGTTTGAATAATTATGAATATTCTAGAACTTGTTTGAGAAGGGGAAATAGAATGCTATGATATAATCACATAACTAGTAATGTAAGAAACATTTAGTTTGGCTCATTGTGATTTTCTGGTGCATAAGCCTTAGCTACTTGTTTCTTTACCTTGTGGGAAGGTCCATCACAGTGTCTGCAGCAGCATGTCTCTGACAGTGTCTCAGGATGAGGGAATGACGATCATCACCATCACCTCAAACCCAAAGAGCAAATGGCCCGTACTGTGTCAGATTCTGGGTTCTGTGTTCTGCAGTCCAGTGCATTCTGTATCTGAGGATGTGAAAGATAAGCTGACAGGCACCCAGAGAGCTTTTGGGGTGAGTGAGAGACTTGCACTGACTGAAATCTTGATTTATAGATTTAAGATGCTTAAGTACCCTATGTTTCAATTCTGCATATCAAGTTTAAAAGCTGTAGGTCTATTAACTGACACAGATATTGTTCTCTTATTTCATAGATTGTACAGATAATAGTTGCAGTCATGAATTTTGTGTTGTGCTGTTTTGGCTTCGTCTTCTTTTATCTTTTTTCTGCGTGGGCCATCAGGATGGTAAGATTTTTATGTTTCTAAATCAGTTCTTGCAGTAAAATATGTGTGTGTGTGTGTGTGTGTGTGTGTGTGTGTGTGTGTGTGGTTACCCTAAGTTATGGGGACAAAATGTCCAGAAAAAAAAAATTTTTTTGGTCCCCATGAGGTAGAACTGCACGATTAATCGTAAAAATATCGCGATCTCGATTCAAGCACCCACGTGATCCTACTTTATTAATGAAAACGATTCTCCCGCGTTTATCAAACCTTTGACAAAATCATACGTTCAAATCTGTGTTCGTGCTGCCAGAGCCAGAGAGAGCCGTTTTGAATCACACATTAGTTATTTCTGTGTTACAAATATTCACATTATCACAGAAGTACTGAGATATAAGTTTTAAGTTAGTATTTAAACAACGATGTCTACGATATCGATCAAAATAGAGCAAACTACCATTTGAAACGAACTTGGCACGTCAAATAACGGTTGTATCAATTACATCTAATTTCACTAGGTAGCGACAACTGACTGTTAAAAAATGTAGCCTACTTGTCATTGAATCGTTCATTTCAAAGATTCGTTCAAAAACACTGATTCATCCAGCAATGAAACAAGTATTTATCAATGAGTCATTGAATTCATTCAAAACCATTTTTTAAATAATTCATTCAAACATTTTCCAGCAATTAGAGTCAGCAATTTATATTTTGTCAGAACCTCCAGTAAATTACATGTTATTTTGTTTGGTTGTATATTCAGAATCGTGGGAGAATCGTGATCTCTGATTGAAACCAAAAAGTCGTGATTAGGCTATCATTTTAGAATCGTGCAGCTCTACCATGAGGAAAACGGCTTAAAATCATATTAAATGATGTTTTTTGAAAATATAAAATGCAGAAAGTTTTCTTTGATGTGAAGGTTTAGGGTTAGGGGATAGAAAATGTGTAATCAAAAATAACGGTTCGCGGTTGATTTGCAGATTAATTGCAAAGTTTCACATCACACACAAACCATCACAAAGTGAATGTTTATCATTTGCATGTGTTTTGTTTGCCAATTTACACATTTAAACCATTCCAGTGCAAGAAAGAGCCAAAAAAGAACTCAATTCGGTGTTCATGTGCCACACACCTAATTGAACGGACACATACACATAAAATTATGACGTGTTAAATACCCATCTCTGTAAGTGTTCTCATAAACACAGTCGGTCAAGTGAACGTAAACAGTTGAGAAAGAAATTGGATGTGTATTATATGGTTCTGTGCATTCGGACTTAAAGTGACTATAATACCTGCTGCTGTCAATGTGATTAATGTTAATCAAAAACTAAACAGCTTTAGCAAAGATTAATTTATATTTAATTCATACAGTGAACTCTATAGTGTTATTTTACATTTAGTTATTACATTTCTTTACCTGAATACTGCAGTTAGACCTTATTTTATTTGTAACTGAATAGCAACTTAATTTTTGGTCTGTTAGTTGGATTTATGATACTTTTTTTCTTTCTAAATTTGGAGTTTGACAGCCCTCATCTCCTTTACTTTCCTTATATGTAGTAAAATTAAAAAATCTTTGTATTCCACACTGAATGAAAGTCACAGGGGTTTGGAATGACTAAAGCAAAACTGTGATGTTTTATTGAAATTTACATTTAAATTCACATTTTTGTCTTGATTAGAGCTGGTGTTTATACTGTATTTTAATTGGTTTTCTTATAATGACTTTACACTGATCTTTTCTTCTAGGTGGGCTTCGAAGGACTACATAACACAGTGTTAGTGTTGTCAGTCCTTCAGTTCTGTGTGGCTGTCTTTTTCTGTGTTTTGACTGTAAAATCTTTAAACAAGAAGGGCGGAAGTGCAAAGGTACTATATCATCACCACAATTAAGGCCTGTTCACACACCAAGGACAATAACTATGATGATAACTATACAATTTTAATAATCCTTCTAATTCTACGAGAATGGGGAAGTCTAAAACCACAGCTGTAACAATAGCAACACAGAGGAACAATATTGTTCGAATCACTTTCAGAACATTTTTTTTTTTTCCAGCCAAATATGCAGCCAATCAGAATCCACATAACTTTAAAGAGGCCATATTATGACCTTTTACAAAGTCTTAATTTTGTTTTTGGGGTCTACTAGAATAGGTTTTAATGCTTGAATGTTCAAAAAACACATTTTTTTTTTTACATATTTTACATTATTGCAGTGCCTCTCTTCCCAGTCCGTCAGTAACGCTCTGTTTAGTTCCTGTCTCTATAAAGCCCCTCCTTCCAAAAAGCGTAATGTGTTCTGATTGGTCGGCTGGACCAGTGTGTTGTGATTGGTTAAGTGCTTTGAGCGTGTTTCGGAATCCCATGCCCCTAACCATTACCACATTAGATCCGGGGTGGGAAAAACAGTGTCTCTTCGGCTGTGTTCAACTCTACTCTCAGACATACACACAAATTTTCCCTTGGGGAAATCCCCACCACCATTTTGAAGTACATTCAATTTCATAAAGCTAGTTTACGCATATGTACACTTCAGTCAGATGCATAGACCATAGTGAAATAAGATTGTGACGTCACAACACCCACTGGTGATTAACAGCTTAGGGCCTTCCGTTTAAACCCATTGCAAGGGTTCCACCAGTAGTAAGCACTCATGCAACATTAAGCAATGACGTACATCTGAGTGAACGAGATGGAGGGAAGTTAAAAATGGACTTAAATGCAGCCTTGGACATGGCGACAACACTATATTAACACAACTCAATCAGACCTCGTCACTTTTTTTGCGAATACCTTTGGGCGGGAATTATATAAATGAGGAATATTGTGACGTATTCGTTCCCAGAAGAAAACTCAAGACTGCAATGGAGGCGTTTCAGGGAGTTCAGAAACAGTGCGCACTGATATAGAGAATAATTCCCGCTGGAATGACTTTGTGCTTTGTAACTTTACAGACCTTTTTCATGCTCAAACAGCAACATTACACACTAAAGAAAGCTGAAAATGTAAAAAAAAAAATTATTTAAAAAGCTTGAAAATTCAAAGCAGCAGAAGGCATTACCACAGCACACACTTATAATAAACAGAACGTTATTATCTGTTGGTGTGGATGCTGTATAGTTATCGTTTTAGTTATCTTTTATAGATAACATTTCTACACTGACAGTTTCAAAGAGCTGCTTTGTGTTCATGTTTGTTTATGGTTTTGCAGTTGGTGGAGGACACAGCTTCAGAATCCAGAGGTGGAATATGCCAATATTCATCTCTGTTTGGTCACAGCTGTAACATGACTCTTACAGTGTCTCAGGTGAGCGGCTGATTGTTATTACCTTCACCTTAAACCCAAAGATCAAATGGCCCATACTGTGTCAGATTCTTTATGCTTTATATGATATCCAATGCATTCTGTATTTTTTAGGATATGAAAGAGAAGTTGACAGACACCCACACAGCACTTGGAGTGAGTTAGATACTTTTGATATTATCAAATTTACAAAACAGTTTATACTATGTGTTTTGTCATGTGTAAAACTGATAAAAAATATTGTTCTCTTATTCCATAGATTGTACAGATTATTGTCGGTGTGATGAATATGACAGTGGGTTGCTTTGGCTTTGTCTCTTCATTTTGGATTGGTGGTGTGGTGAGACTTGCCCTACATTTACTTCTTTAATTTTGCAATTATTTTTAACTGCTATTTACTAGAATAAAGTTGTTTTATTTGTGTGCTTTGCCTTTCAGTTCTTTGTTGTTGGAATCATGTGTGTTCTTGCAGTCAAGTTTCCCAGTCCTAGGCTGGTAAGTTTGAATGAAGAGTTTTTGCCATTTTTTTTTTCTTCTTTTTTTTTTCTTGAGCATCATCAGTTTCTGTTGTTTGTGTTTTACAGCTTGTAATTCTATTGATTCTCAACATAGTCAGTGCTGCACTGGCTATTACAGCTGTTGTGCTGTTTTCAATGGACCTGACAATGGGAAACAGTTTAAACTGTTATCCTTATTATTCATCTAGTAATGATTTTTTAGTACGTGCCCTAGAAAAGAGTAACATTGAGACCTGTTTGCAGTACAGGAATCTCAATCAGGTAATGATTTGATTTATTTATATTTTCTTAGTGTAAAAAATATTGGTGTGTATTTTATTATTTTTTAATAATACACTGATGTCCACCTCTAGATGATCATCGGAGGACTAGATATCATGATGATAGTGTTGTCAGTCCTTCAGCTCTGTGTGACGATCAGTTTCTGTGTTTTGACTGGGAAAGCTTTGTGCGAGAAGGATGAAGATGCAAAGGTACTGTATCATCACCACAATCACATCAAACAATCAGTCAAATCCACTGTGATCATGACAGATTCTGAGAGCTGCTCTGTGCGTTTATGTTTGTTTGTGCTTTTGTAGGCGGTGGAGGATCCAGAAATTCACAAGCCGCTCCTGGAAGACGACACTCCTGGTGCTGCATGACAATATAAACATTTAAACACTTTGTTTTTGTAATGGAAAGTGAAATTATTTATTATTTTTACCATCTCCACTACAGACATGAAGTTACATATTTTAGTCACAAATATTTTTGGGTACTTTTAGAAAGAAAAGGTTTGCTTTTTGAAAAAAAAAAAAAAAAAAAAATTCTTTGACTTTTTTTTTTTTTTTAGCATGACTCTTTGTAGAACATTTGCAATTTGTCCAAGCAGAGTAGCCACTTGTGTAATTTATCAGTTGACCAGAAAGTATCCAAATATTTTTTTTAAACCATAGATTGTTTTATCATTTAAAAGTTGGCAAACTTCTCTTTGTATAATAGTATGCATGTATAGCGTGCTTGTGCTCTTTAAAATAAATGACATTCATTTTTACATTTGAAATAACCAGTTTTCCCTGTTTACATGCAAACCAGTATCCTGACAATGCAAGTAAACCATGTATACATGACTTATAATAAATCGGGTTATTTCCCTGTAGTAAACTGTAAACTTACGGCTCATATATTATCCTCTCATGCAGGTTTGTACTTTGTAGTAGCCTACTAATGTACTAAGACAATGCTTGATAATTAAATAACTTGATCATTAAATAATGTTTTAGGGGCCGTTTACACGATAACGTTTTCAACAAAAAATGGAAAATATTTATGCGTTTTGGCCGTTCATTTGCTTGACAACAGCATTTTGGGGGCCTGAAAACACAAACTTTTGAAAACGGGTTTGAAAACGATACTATTATTGTCACAGCGTAAACTACAAAAATGTGAGTTTGTAAGAACAGCGACATCTATAGGTGCGTAGTATTTCTTTACAAAGTGACATCGCCAACTACTGGCCTGGCAGCAGAATACAGCGTTTTTAATAGTTTTCACGGATCTGTGTGAACGAGGATCATTTTGACAACATTGTTGTCTGCACATGAAAAATGCAAAGGAAAAACTTTTCCGTTTTTAAGTACATTGTTGTCGTGTAATCATACCATTTACGCGACAGCAATGTACTAAAACTGGAAAAAATTATTAATTATTGTGCATTGTGGCTTAAAATTTGTTTTCATCAGCAATGTTGTTTGTCTTTACCGGCATCAGACTATAAGTTTGAGTTCTTTAAATTTCAAGAACAGCAACATTCCAACTGAACTAGTAAACTTGAGCTTTACGAGAGTCACTGTCAGCTTCGCCTTCAACAATCCAGGAGAGAGTTGAACTTCATTTGCACCAAAATCCCTTTAAGTTAAGTCTGTTCATTCGGAGGCCATATTTGCAATGCCTCTGTACACCATCTTGGTATATCTGAAGTTTTTACTTACACCGAATCACACATAAAGCAGGTCTGATACTGTATTTCTTAAGATCTATGAAAACAACTAAAGATTTCCATAACTAGTTGCTTTTCTGGTGACTGAGCCTTCCTTGTTTACCCTACAGAAGAACTGTTAGATGTCAAACATTTGCCATATGTTTCATGCAATAAACACACAGGAGGTTTGGCCATTATCACCTGTAGGAAGGTTGAACTCGCATCTGTTGCAATCTTCAGTTTCATACAGTAGTTCAGAGCTGCTGCATGTCTCTGACAGTGTCTCAGGCTGAGGGTTTGACAGTCATCACTGTCACCCCAAACCCAAAGAGCAAATGGCCTGTATTGTGTCAGATTCTGGGTTTTCTGTGTTACAGTGTGTTTTTTGTATCTCAGGTTATGAAAGGTAAGCTGGTGGGCGTTCACACAGCTCTTGGAGTGAGTCAGACACATGTTTTGAGATATTTTACTGTCAGCTTTAAAAATTATTCAAAATCCATAGCTATTTTCAGCATTTTTAATTTTGGATATCACATTTGAGATTCCTGACAATAAAGCTGTTGGTCTGACTGGTAAATATTGTTCTTTTATTTTATAGACTGTAATAAATGGAGTCATAAAAATTGCCAAATATCCCCATAAGGATAGTAGGCTAATAGGCCTACCAAAAATTTTGGACATTTTGGACATTTTCTGGTCCCCATGAGAATATTATATATTATAAATCATGTAAAGTGAAGTGATGTGACGTGTAGTCAAGTATGGTGTCCCATACTTGGAATTTGTGCTCTGCATTTCACCCATCCAAGTGCACACACACACACTGTGAACACACACCCGGAGCAGCGGGCGTAATGGGTAGTATTTATAGTATTCATCACACATTAGCAGACATTAATATTGAGAGTTAATACAGTCATAGTTCTGTTCAATATACAAAGTAATTTTAGTTTAACATTATTGTTTTATTGTTTTATTTTGTAATGTTTATAATAGAGCCGTTAGTCTGAGATCGATTGCTCATATCTCGCTTTCTCACAAGGTATCGCGAGAGTTTCTCCATACGGGCGAACGTTATCAGGCGAGATCGCGAGAGTTGGCTCATACGAGTAAACGCCATCACTGAGAAAACATCACTCATCATCTCGTAATTATTCTCCCTGTTTATTCTCAGGCGTAACACGGGCAGCCTTTTTTGCTGTGGCGCCCGGGGAAAAATGATTTTATGCACAAGAAAATTTTTCAAAAAAAAAAAGGCAAAAATTTATCTACGCACAAGTTTTAGGCCAGTGTACAGATCGGTTTCTTCTGCCTGAAGTATCTTGGGGTCTATAAGGAGGATCTTATGTACCAGCATCAAAGCAGTGGCATGCACAGGGGGTGGGGGGTGGCATCGCGGTGCTCCCGCGTTCCTATTGTGGTCGCATCGCAGTGCCCCCGCGTTCCTATTTCCACCCCCGGAACGCGATTTCGGCTGAGGGAGAAACCCAAAACACCCCCATAGGGTCCCATCTACAGGTGCTGGTCATATAATTAGAATATCATCAAAAAGTTGATTTATTTCATTATTCCATTCAAGAAGTGAAACTTGTATATTATATTCATTCATTACACACAGACTGATATATTTCAAATGTTTATTTCTTTTAATTTTGATGATTATAACTGACAACTAAGGAAAATCCCAAATTCAGTATCTCAGAAAATTAGAATATTACTTAAGACCAATACAAAGAAAGGATTTTTAGAAATCTTGGCCAACTGAAAAGTATGAACATGAAAAGTATGAGCATGTACAGCACTCAATACTTAGTTGGGGCTCCTTTTGCCTGAATTACTGCAGCAATGCGGCGTGGCATGGAGTCGACCAGTCTGTGGCACTGCTCAGGTGTTATAAGAGCCCAGGTTGCTCTGATAGTGGCCTTCAGCTCTTCTGCATTGTTGGGTCTGGCATATCGCATCTTCCTCTTCACAGTACCCCATAGATTTTCTATGGGGTTAAGGTCAGGCGAGTTTGCTGGCCAATTAAGAACAGGGATACCATGGTCCTTAAACCAGATTTGGCTATTACAGCTGTTGTGCTGTTTTCAATGGACCTGTGTGCAGGTGCCAAGTCCTGTTGGAAAATGAAATCTGCATCTCCATAAAGTTGGCCAGCAGCAGGAAGCATGAAGTGCTCTAAAACTTCCTGGTATACGGCTGCGTTGACCTTGGACCTCAGAAAACACAGTGGACCAACACCAGCAGATGACATGGCACCCCAAACCATCACTGACTGTGGAAACTTTACACTGGACCTCAAGCAACGTGGATTGTGAGTTCAAGAGTGGCTTGACACAAGGAATGCGACAGCTGAAACCCATGTCTTGCATACGTCTGTGCGTAGTGGTTCTTGAAGCACTGACTCCAGCTGCAGTCCACTCTTTGTGAATCTCCCCCACATTTTTGAATGGGTTTTGTTTCACAATCCTCTCCAGGGTACGGTTATCCCTATTGCTTGTACACTTTTTTCTACCACATCTTTTCCTTCCCTTCACCTCTCTATTAATGTG